>NC_024802.2:22470898-22668843 GCF_000309985.2 Brassica rapa | reverse complement strand
TAAAGCGTGGGTCATAATACATATATAGACAAGTATTAAAATCACCTGTATGCAACATCAGCGACAGCAAAAACATGAGGATTTAGTTCTCCAAAAGGTGCTCCTTTGTATTGTTGCATCATATGGGCATCGTAGATGTGAGGCAACCGTTGAAAAGGATTAATCGCTATAAGGATGTTTCCTGTGTATGTCTGTCATGAACAAATAGATTCTATAGTCAAGACATTAAACAATCAAAAAGCTGTAAACATATTTGTAAGTAAGAAAATAGATACTAACATAGATCTCATTAAGTTCATATCTGATCTTTAAGTTCTGAAGGACACCAGGTTCGTGCAGGTAAGACAACTTTGTCATGTCATCAACACCACCTGCAGGAGCTTCCACATCCTTTGGGTATATCTTTGACAACTTTGCAGTGATCTGTTATATTAAAACAGTTATGGGATATTACTATAGGTGACAAGTTGAAATGTTAACAGTTTTTTGTGATTGACTTGCCGTCTTTCCAGTTGTCGCTTGGATCACAACTTCTTCTCCAGTGAGCTTTTCAACCTCACCATCAATCCAAGCCACGTCTGAGTCTTCAACCCAAACACGAGAACCTACAATAATATTTACTGGAGTTCCCTGCAATTTACCAAAAACATCACAATAACTAAATGGACAACAACACTAATAAACTGTATACAGTCAGCTATGTAAGGGAGAGAGATCTACAGGAAAGTAAGACGTTCACGTACCATTGTTCAATATTGGTCAGTCTTTTCTTCTTCACAATGATTACAAGTGAAGGAGATCCATTTTTCGGGACATTCCCCGCAGTATAGTGACTTGTTACGCAAGAAACCTAAAAATCTGTAGATTTCTAGACAAACAGACACACCGGAGAGGGATTCGGACAAAACGATTACAGTTTCCGACAATATCACCGATATATTACCACAATCTAAAGACGTTCAGAGGAATAAGATCACCACACAGAACCAAAAAAAAATGATGGGATCACCAGAAACTGAAATAGAACAATGAAACTGGGAGGAAGCGAGATCGGAAAAAAATAAGGAGAGAAGAAGAAAAGAAGCGAAGGAGCGACTGTAGGAATGAGTAAACAAAAAAAAAAATAAGAGAGAGAGAGAGAGTGACATTGTTGTTCATCCTTCGACTTCGGTGGGTTTCTTCTTTCATCCCCATGGAATTCGCGCCAATTCGTGGACCCTAATCACTCGCTGTCTCTCGCACTCCACGTACACTCTCTCCTTCAAGAGTATCTATTTACTCTATCTACCCCCCCAAGTCTCTCAAGATATCATTTTCGTCCCAGAATCACTAATTATGGTATATATTATCCAAAATTAGAAGAACAATACAAACCAATATCCAATTAACTCCATAGTTTACTGGATATCAGTTTTCTGTCTGGATTAAAATAGGCACTATGATGGGTTTGATTAGGAACACAAGTCGATATCGATAAGAAAAGTTATGAGGTAAACAAACAATATTATTAAATTTTATAATCGAACCGTATATTGGAATTGATGATATTGATGGAAAAGCTTTGGCCTCTGAGCGATGAGCGTCCATTGTGGGAAAGAGAGGGGAGACCAAGTTTATAACCCAATAATATAAGCACAGCATCACGGCCTTTCCTATAACAAATACACCAAAACATATAGAAAATTGATTTCATTTACATTCCTCTAATCTAAGACTTATGAAGCATGGTAGTATGATTAACCGTCTTTCATGTATTCACAGTTGAAAACTATTGTGGTGAAGGAAACACGAGCTGGTTCAAAGGCTTCAGCACTTCCGTCAGCTGAGCAAAGGACGGCCGCAGATTCGGATCCCTATCCAAACACAAAACATTAATAAGAGTACATTTGTCACCTCTTTGCAGATTCTGTTGAGTGTTTTTGAGTTTTTACACGACTTACGTTTGCCAACATTCCAAGATGATTCTTCCCACCACAGGATCAAGTTCCTTTGGGATCTCTCAAGCCCGCGATTCTGGAAACCAACTCCTCCTACTTCTTGCATTGGGTTCATTCCTCGCCAAGGCGATCTCAATGTTGCTAGTTCCCATAGAATCACCCCGAAACTGTACACATCACACCTGCGAAAAGAACCAACAAACTTTTCTTTTATTTTCCTTCAAAAAGGTGAAAGTAAAGAGTAAATATTGTAGTAGAGCCGAGTACGGAACTGAACGTCTAAGCTACTCATTTTTCATTTGAAGGCTCATTGCGTAGAACTTCTGGAGCCATCCATTCAGGCTAACAAAATTCAAAATGTTTCTCATCAGAAAAGGAGATGCCAGCTGGAAATGGCATGTGTATCAAAACGTAGTGGGATAAAAGAGTTTTCACCGTTCCAGTCGTATTGTGTTCACTGCATCATCCTCGTTGCTCGTGTAATGGTTACCTTTTACCAACCTACAAAGCAACCTGACACTATCTGCCAAAACCTACATGGGGAGAATAAAATGACATGAATCAATTACAATTATCAAACAAGATATACGAGCATAAGCAGCAAGGCATCAACTTAGGTGCGAAAATTAGTTGTTGATGTCTCATTCAATCAAGGCACAAAGAAATCAGCTAACTCAGATAACTGAGCAGAGGTACTTTGAGACTGAAGCACCACAGATATTATCAGCCAATGACATGTCAGATTCCAACGCAAGAGGTTGGAACTCAGTCAACAAAAAAAAAAAAAACTATCAGAGTGTACAACAACAAAAAATCTCGGTATTCATTTCACAGCACAAGGCTTTCGCTCACAAAATGATTTCATTTAAAGTCAGTCCATCAGTAAAGAAGTTCATAACTAGCCACAAGTAAACATATTTTCCACCGGAAAAGGAAATGGGATAAGAAAAGCCACTAAATCAAGAACGAGGGTTCAAGAAATTACCTAGAAAAGCAGAGCACGATGCCTGGAGAGACCAATATTTACAAATCCAAGAGGGAATACACAAGTGTTTAGTGCTGCCTTGAACTCAGTACTCTTCTCAGTCCACCTTGCCGATACTATACTGTAATCTTTCGCAGACCTACCCATATGCCCTGTGACAAGTTCAGCCAGCCTCTGTAACCAGCACGTTAACACTTGGAGAATGACAATCCAGTGCAATACATTGCGCAATTTGAAGAAACTCATCCAGGGAAGGATCAATGGGTCGATTCACAACCACAGCTTCAAAGCCACGTGTTCCATGGTTGCTTTCAAGATCTTCGAGTGATGGCACTGGCATATCTCCCTGCTTAGCTGAGTCTGCGGATAGGCTGTAAACATCGTAGAAACCATCAACAACTTTCTCCAAATAGTCAAGCACACCATATTCTTAGTGAAAGTACAATACCAGTTACTAAGGTTACAGATTCAAATTAGCTATAGGATCCAATCAAGAAATGCTAAGTTCGGCTGTACTCTGATCAGGCTCCTCACACCTCGAATTCACTATGAGCAAGGCTCGATAAGTATGTTTAGAATGAAGATAATACTTACCCAGTACTGTCTCGATAACCTCTCGGCAACCACCTCCGATTAATCCCTCCTTGACTCCACCCGGTAACGGCTTCCCAAGCTCAGAAGCGTCGCCGCTAGGATCTGATGCTTCTCCGGAACCTCACAGGACTGAGAATTCGACGCACTGATCGCTAGGGCTAACTGCGCTTGGTACTCCTCCTCTGAGGATATGTAATCCGAACGATTCGTAACAGAGATCGGAGCATAAGAGGTCACCGAAGAAGTGGTCTCCGGGACGGAAGAAGAATCGGAGCACCGTTTATCCGCTTTTGATCCGATGGCGGAACTGCATCGTTGGTGCGATTCTGCTCACGACTGCTACCTCTGTGTAGCTTTTGAAGATAAGCCTCACCGCCCCTTAGATTCTTCGTGGTGGGAGTGAAGAGAAGCAACGACGGAAACTTTGCCGGCGAGGAGGAAAAAGAGAAGGGACTAAGTTTGCTGGATTTACGACTATGCCACTGTGTTGACCTTTTGACTTTTGTTTAATGAAGATGAAGCGAGAGGGGAAATGTTCCACGTCACCAACGGCCCCACACGCGGGAAACTTTTACAAGTGTTTTATAGCAAAGTCCCTGAGTTCTAAATTTTATTACAAAGAAGCCATTTAAGTATTCGACAGAAGCGATTGACCCAGATAATGTAATGCTAAAAGTAGTAGAAATTAAATTGAGATGTATCATCTATTTCCAACTTACAATCAATTTGTTAATTACTGAATTGGTTCAATTTTTTTTATATCTTATAGTTTCATCAAAAAATTTTATGTGAAAATTTATATTTTACACTCATTTTTAGAGATTAAAGACTATTGTCCATTAGTCTCTACATATTTATTCATGTTTTTTGAGATATCTACACATCAACCAAAGTTACAGACTCCAATAGAGCAATCGCTTATGTAACCAGATTTCAATGTACTTACTAAGAAATATAAATCGTTATAGCATAATTAACAAGATAAAAAAAAAAAAAATATATATATATATATATAGCTTCCATCCATCCATCTATCTCACGGCCAAGGATTAATCGCTATAACGATGTTTCCTGTGTATGTCTGTCATGAACAAATAGATTCTAGTCAAGACATTAAACAATCAAAAGGTTTCGACATATTTGTTATAAGTACTAACATAGATCTCATTAAGTTCATATCTGATCTTTAAGTTCTGAAGGACACCAGGTTCGTGCAGGTAAGACAGCTTTGTCAAGTCATCAACACCACCTGCAGGAGCTTCCACATCCTTTGGGTATATCTTTGACAACTTTGCAGTGATCTATATAATACAAAACAGTTATGGGATATTAATTATAGGTGACAAGATGAAATGTTAACAGTTAGTGTGATTGGCTTGCCTTCTTTCCAGTTGTGGCTTGGATCACAACTTCTTCTCCAGTGAGCTGTTCAACCTCACCATCAATCCAAGCCACGTCTGAGTCTTCTTCAACCCAAACATGAGAACCTACAATCATATTTACCGGAGTTCCCTGCAATTTACCAAAAAAACATCACAATAATTCAAAATGCTAAAGAAACAACAACAATGTCAATATGAATAGACAAAACCTAACAATACTAATAATTTTAAGCTCCCTAAAACTGGACAATCAAACTGCCTACAGTGAGTGAGCTATGTAAGGGAGAGAGATCTACAGTAAAGTAAGACGTTCACGTACCATTGTTGAATATTGGCCTGTCGTTTCTTCTTCACAATGATTACAAGTGAAGGAGATCCATTTTTCGGGATATTTTCCCACAGTATAGTGACTTGTTACGTAAGAAACCTATAGAATCTGTAGATTCCGAGACAAACAGACACACCGGAGAGGGATTCCCACAAACCGATAACAGTTTCCGACAAAACAAAATCAAATCACCGATATATTACCACAATCTAAAGACGTTCAGAGGAATAAGATCACCACACAGGAGAGGGATTCGGACAGGAGTACACGCTTAAAAGAAAAAGAAAGAGACCAAAAGCACAAAACTACAGAGAGACCAAAAGCATAAATAGAGAAACCAAAAGCACAAAGTAGATAGTCATCATCACTAGTTAAATACTACTACTGCATCCGATGTCTTAAATAGAGACCAAAAGCACACAATGCTTAATGTCTTAAACAGAGTTGGTAATCAACTGGCGGAGGCCACGGTTCTTGTAAGTCTGATACCACCTAGGACTAGACAGCCTCCATAGCTTATGAACTCCTAAGCGGCGCTTAAGCTTTAAAGATCCCTTCTTCGAAGACTTCTTAGAAGGAATCTCAGAAAAAGCCAAACCAGTTTCAGCTTCAACCCAACAATCCCCTTGAATGCTCAATCTTCCCTTAGATTCATTGAAGACGCGTCTCACAGCAGCTTTGGAGAGACAAGGCTCACCGGTCCGAAGAGACTTGACCACGTCTTTATATGTGACGTAAAGGAGAGCAGCTCTAGACATGAGACTTGGGGGCTCCTTATCATCTAGAGACTCTATGGCAACTTGGACAATCTCCAAGTGAAACTTGGTGAGATCCCTCTGCAGCAACAAGATTTTATATTAACACCAAATAGATTATTGATATGCTAACAAACTGAAAGTGAGAGAACATATAAAACTTACAGCTTTGATTTTCCTATGGGAAGTACAGATTGCAAGTTCCACATACAAAGAAATCCAATCACATTGCAACTCAGATTCATTCAACTGCAAAAGAAAAGGCAAATACAACATATATTAGTAATACGCAAAAGCAAAAACAGATGCATGCATGCGAGACCACAAAATGAGTGTTTTAATGTTACCAAGTAAAACCGTTTGGTGTCACTGAAAGAGGAGGGCCAAGCAAAATCTGAGGAGGGCCAATCAAACAATCTGCCTTTGTAGGAAGTAGGCACTGGCTGGCGATGTGGACGTAAGGAAGGCATCTCCTTCTTTAAACTCTCGGTCCCTAAAAGCAATATGTTATATAAATATAGTCAGCGAGTGTGAGTGTGAGAGATGTATATTGAAATTGATTAATGCATCAAACCTTTACCTTCATGAGGTCTAGAATGACGGCACGTCAAGTCTAGAATACCGAGGCGTTCTTCTTCGACTACAACCTGAAAGATTTGCTCCAAATGGCTGGTTGGAAGGCGTGCAACCAGAGTGATGAAGTAGGCAGTTGCAGCACTACCCATGTTGAATCTCTTTAATCTACCAAACTGGAAGTTTGTCCCCTAAATCAGATAAAGAAAGAAACAGATGTTAAACTGTCGAGCTACATTAAAAGCATCAAACTAGTGTGTGTGTGTTTTACCTCTAACCAATTGTATCGGTGAAGGCCGAGCTTGGCAAAGAGCTTCACCAAAGCAGAGTTAGGATACCCGCCATACATCTTCCCCAACTTGCCTTCACACTCGAAGTGTGCCAATGCACAGCTACCACGTCTTCGTGCAAACCCTTCAGGGTAGTTGAAACGCTAAAAGCAGAAGACAAAAAACAATCAGTACTAAGGTTTGATATTTACTAAGCCTAGGGGATTAGTTTCGTGACAAACACTAGTCTATCTCCAACAAATCAAAATCACAATCACAATCATAGATAATACTCACATCGAGCTCCTCCGTTCGTAGACCACTCTGACTCATCCTCTTAGTGTATTCTACACCGACGGCTCGTCTTCGTCGTCGTAAAGTCTGAAAGGTTGTGGAGACAAGTAGCTAGCTGCGGATGCCGTCGATCAATTTAGGTTTGCCAGGAGAATGATTTTATGGGCTGCAGTTGGGCCTTATTACCACCACCGAAAATTTTCTTAACACGAGCAGAAAAACCGAACCCATGTACGAGAAGTAATGTTCGGCAAAATTATTATTATCTCTGTCCTTTCCTACTGTTTCTCATCCTTATTTATTCAAGTACCTCGGTGTCTTGTAATTCGCTTTAAATTTAATTATTATTATTTTATATTATTTTATATTTTATTAATTTAAAAACAATTTTTTAAATTATTATTTATATTCTTAACAAGTTTACACCAAACATAAAATAATTTATTATGACAGAAAATTTCATTAAAATATATATATTAATTATTGTGTTAAATTTTTCAAAACATTCATATATTAGAAATGTTATAGACTATATTTTTATACAAATGTTTTTTCTTCATTAATATTTAATTATATATTGTTTTATATCTTAATTTTTATAATAAACATATTATTTAAAGATAACAACATAATATATAAGTATTATCTTGTTTTTTAGAAATATAAAATATTTTTTCAAGATAATAACAAAATATATGAGAATTATCTTCTTAGAAATTTAATATTATTAATATAAAATTCGTTTTAAATTTAATTATTATATATAAACATTTATTAAGGGTAACAACTAACTTTTAACTTGAGAGCTCGATTCCAAAAATTTACAATTTTTATAATAAACATTATTTAAAGATAACAACACAATATATAAGTATTATCTTGTTGTTTAGAAATATAAAATATTTTTTCAAGATAATAGCAAAATATATGAAAATTATCCTTTTAGAAATTTAATATTTTTAATATAAAATTTGTTTTAAATTAAATGATTATATATATAAATTTATTAAGGGTAACAACGACATTAATCAGTCTAACTTTTAACGTGAGAACTCGATTTCAAAAATTTACTTCGCAAATAATAGTATAATAATAAATACAATTTATATACATATGATATGATATCTAAATTCATATCCTTACTAATTTATCTATCTATCTATACTATTACTATTATTATTATATGTATATATATATATATATATCACATAAAAAATGAATCATTTATCTTGAATTTTTTAAAACAACCAAAATCAATTATTGTGATAATTTCTGAAAAAAGTTAGGAAATAATTCAAAAAATATTTACAATATTATTTTCATAGTAATATTTTTGCTCCAAAGTATTATCAACTTAGAACATTTAAAATATTTACCACTTTTCATAAATAATTAGATTTTTTTTTTATATTTCATAAGTTAAAACCAAATTTCCGTTAATTTGATAATCGTCGTTATCTAAAAAGATTATATATTATATTATCCAAAATATTTTACATCATAATATTTTTAAAATAAATATAAATCCATGTATATAGTTTTATGCATATATGAATGTTTTTAAGTTATTTTATATAATAATTTTTAAAATTAAAAAATTAAAAAAACTTTATTGTATATATATATATATATATTTAATATTCAATTAATTATTAACTATTTTAAAAGCATGAAAATAATTTATTATAATAGTTTATATATATATATATATACAATTTTTTTGTAAAACTCCGGTGATCTCGTCAGAGGCGGAGGTACGTTGTGGGTTGGGGGGGCAATTGCCTACCATGAAAATATTAAAATTAGTTTAGTTTTATAACAAATTGAAGTTATGTCCATGTTGTTATATTATTTCTTTGCCCCCTATACTTTAAATAATTACCATAACTAAAAATATTCTAATTCATATAAATATAAAACAAAAGTCCAGTTTGTTTTTATATCTACAATCTCATATTTTAGTGAATTGGGCTTTATTTAGTTTAGCAGATCTAATCCATTTTAAATAAAAACAGTTTTTATTAAATAAATAGAAAATATGGATATTTGTTTTAGGAAAATCAACTAGGTCTACGTCTTCTCAACTTCTTCTGTCGTCTTCTTCCCCTGCAATTTTTTTCCACCGGCTAGAATCACTCACGAAATTTTCTGTCCATGTAAGTTTTTTTTCTATTTATTTAATTAGTTTATATGATTATATCTATTTTAAATGTTTGTTTGATTCTCTTTTTATTGCTTTCTATCCCAAAATTGTCTGATGATATGCTTTAAGGTTGTGACTTGTGATGTTAATGTAGAATAATTTTAGACTCATCCAATATTATTATATATGATTTTGATTTTAACGTGAAAAACTGATTAGCTAATATGATGAATTGTGTTTAGTTTAGTAACATGTTAAAAGTCTTAATGTAATTGACTTTATAATAATATACTATTTCTACTGATTTGCAGATAAATGGAGCGATATTATAACAAAACGAGTGTTTCAGATTCTAAAAGAAATTTGGATAAATTGGATAACTCTGATGATTTAGATTCTTTGCCGTGGGATCCAGCTGAAAGAAAAAAGATATCGCAGTATCTTCCGAATCAAAAAGACGAAGTAAGGCGGAAATATTTAACTAGAGGTCCTTGTCAACCATATGGTCATGTTTTTCAAAAGAAGAAGTTTGGAACAACAATGAGGCGGTTTAATCCAGCTTGGTTTGAGAAGTATGGTAATTGGCTAGAGTACAGCGTCTCCAAAGATAAAGCATTTTGTTTGTGTTGCTATTTGTTCAGAGATGACATACGAAAACAAGGTGGAAATTATGCTTTTGTGACTGAAGGTTTTTCTTGTTGGAAAAAACCCGAGGCTTTATCTGAGCATGTAGGTGGAATTAATAGCTTTCATAATATTGCTGTTAAGAGATGTGATGATTTGATGAATCAAGGTCAGTCAATTGTGCATGCTTTTTATAAGCAAGGCGATGTGGTGAAAAATGAATATCGCATCCGGTTAAATGCTTCAGTTGATGCCTCTAGGTACTTGTTACGACAAGGATTACCTTTCCGCGGTCATGATGAAGGAAAAGATTCTGCTAATAAAGGAAACTTTGTAGAGCTTTTGAAGTATACCGGAGAACAAAATGACACTGTAAGTAAGGTTATTTTGGAGAACGCTCCAAAAAATAATCAGATGGTTTCTCAAGTGATTCAGAAAGATATTGTACATTGTTTTGCTCAAGAAGTACTGAAATCTATCATGGAAGAAATCGATCATGGAGTGTTCGGTTTGATGGTCGATGAGTCTGCAGATGTTTCTAACAAAGAGCAAATGGCTGTTGTCTTTCGGTTTGTTGATAAAAGTGGATTAGTTAAAGAGAGATTTGTGGGAGTTGCTCATGTAAAAGAAACGTCTTCTTTATCTCTGAAATCTGCAGTTGATGACTTGTTTGCAAAACATGGGTTGAGCCTAAAACAGTTGAGAGGACAAGGTTATGATGGAGCAAGCAATATGAAGGGACAGTTTAATGGGATGAGAGCATTGGTTGCTAGAGAAAATAGTTCAGCCTATTATGTACATTGTTTTGCTCATCAACTTCAGCTAGTTGTGGTGGCAGTTGCGAAAAAGAGCTTTGAAGTTAGTAATTTTTTTGACATGGTTTCGACTTTGCTGAATGTGGTTGTGGCTTCTTGCAAGAGGAAAGATACACTTCTTGATATGAATCGGAAGAGGGTGGAGGAAGGGATTGACAGTGGTGACATTAACACTGGAACGGGACAAAATCAAGAGATTTCTCTTCCAAGGCCTGGAAATACTCGTGGAGGTTCTCATTATAAAACTTTGCTGCGTCTGGTTGAGTTGTTTCCTTCAGTTATTGAAATCCTTGAAAGTGTTCAAGATGAAGGCGCTGATGACTCAAAAAGATGTCAAGCATATGGTCTTCTCAAGTATTTTCACACATTCGATTGTGTGTTCTATTTGCAGTTGATGCTGTTTATTTTGGGAGTAACTGAGAATCTGTCAATGGCTTTGCAAATGAAGAATCAAGTTATTTCAAATGCCATGTCACTTGTAGATTCAACTAAACGGGAGTTGCAAAAATTTCGAGAAGATGGATGGGATTTGCTAATCGGTAAAGTTTCATCATTCTGCGAAAAGAATAAAGCTACTATGCTTGTGATGGATGAAGAATTTGTGGATTTAAGGAGGCCAAGGAAAAAAACTGGTGTAACCAATCTGCATCATTACAAGGTTAATTGTTTCTACGCTGTTATGGATTTGCAACTTCAAGAGCTTAATGATCGATTTACTGAGGTAAACACTGATTTGCTTATTTGTATGGCTTCTTTAAGTCCTGCCAATTCCTTCCGTGAGTTTGATAAGTCTAAGCTTTTGAGATTGGTTAAGTTCTATCTTGATGATTTTAGTTTTGGAGAGTGTCTATCTATGGAACACCATCTTGGAATCTACATTGATAATATAAAAAACGATGAACGGTTTAAGAATTTGAAGAATCTTGGAGATCTTTCTCGTCTGATGGTGGAAACAAAAAAGCACCTTGTACATCCTTTAGTTTATAGGCTCTTGAAGTTGGTTTTAACATTGCCTGTTGCTACTGCAAGTGTTGAAAGGTGCTTTTCTGCAATGAAATTAGTGAAGACAGCTACACGCAACCGAATTGAAGACGAGTTTCTAAGTGATTGTTTAGTATGTTATATTGAAAAAGAGTTGTTTGAATCTGTTACAAACGAAACAGTGGTGAAGCGATTTCAATCCATGAGAGAGCGTAGGATCCATTTGTGATGATTTGTACGGTTTTATGACAATGGTTTTTATATTTTATCTAATAGTTTTTATTTATGCCCCTGATACATATAGTTTCTAGATCCGCCACTGGATCTCGTCACCACCGCTCGGACGCTTCTAGAGTTCATCATCATCATCCTCTCCATGCCTCTTTTTTCTTTCCTTCCAATCCAGTTTTGGCGATCCCTATGGTATCTTAAATGTGATCAGTGGATATATGAAAATCCATATTAGTGATACAAGTAAGTGTTCATCTCTGAACCAAGATCTTATGTCCTCATGAATGTTTATCTAATTGTTTCTGTTAATCTACGAAAGTTTTTGTGCTGGCTAATTATTCGAAAACCTGAAAATGTAGTGCTTTTAGTTGTGGTCTTCTGTCCACAGTTTATTCTATGGTATTCATTATAAGATGATAAGTATCATGTATATAGTTTAGATATTATTAGATACTATTCTCTGAATATTCCCTAGAATATCTCACCTGTACGTTGTATATAATATCGTATCAATACAATGATCAGTTCAAGGGAAACAATATTACTTACGGTTAAGACAAAAGTAGAGTTTGGGCTTTAAGTAGATTTGGCCCCTTATAAACGACGCCGTTCTAACGGAAACGTTTCTATTTCATGTAATAAAACCAAAACAGGAAGTCAGTTTTAAATTTTTGTTGTCACATGATGTTAGCTGAGTTTAAAGGCATGGAGACATTGGAGTTTAGTAGATGGGTATTGTCAAAGAGAAGCTACTTCAAGAATTTTCAGACGGAGTCAAGTATCAGATTTTCTGATGTAGATTTGCCTACTTAACTGTATATAAATGCACACACATATGTATATATGTGTTCTTACTTCTTACATATATCATCAGAAGGAATACCAAACAAAATTGTACATAGACCCTAACTGGCTATCTTCTCTGTGCCTTGAATCTTGAAACTGGTTTTGATGGCTGAGACCCTGAAGGCTGCTTACAAACAAAAACATGCAGTAAGAATTATGTTTCCAGCATTGCTAATGATGTGTTCTTCTTGTGGTAATGTACCTGCATTAGGCAGTGTGTGTTGGTTTCTAGATTACGGGCGTGCTCTACGATCGATCCAGTAAACGCCTGCAAGATTCAGATATTTAATGAGCTTAAAGGAAAATATCAGATCTGCCCCAACAACTACACTACTACTAGCTAGCATCAAAAGTAAAAATGTTTGTTTGTAGAAAGAAAAGAAGAGAAGATTACAGTAAAATGTTTTTCTTACTTTCAACAGATCATCTACATGTTTGTGTGGATATCTCTCTGGTAATACTTGAATAGCTTTTTCTTTGACTCTTGGCTGCATCAAAAGTAATAAAACATGAGGAAAAAAAAAACATATAACCATAAACATGAACCTAGATGTGAGTTCCCTTACATCTGAATATCTCATGGGTTCACCAATAACTATGGCCAGACACCTTCTCGAGAACAGATATGCTAGATTCTTGTTTCGCAGAAGATTTCTCATAATCTATCTTATTGTGATTTGTCTTATCTCCAATACCATTCACCACACCGAGCAACTCGCTCTCCTCGATACTTTCTACAGAAGAATCTTGTTCTTCACTTATATAATCATCGCCATCCTCACCCTCCAGTTCTTCTTGCATTTGAAGTTCATTCAACTTGGACATGATTCGTGAAAATTCATCATCTTCAACTTCACCTTCTCCGGCCTCTCCCTCTCCTCCAGGATTAACACCAGAAGCCTCCTTTTTAACACCTGGCTGAAGCACAGTTGCATAATCTTCTTCTTCTTCTTCATACTCTTCTCTTATCTCAAGAAGTCCTTCCTATTAAAGAAACACCACTTAAGATCACTATGAAAGCAAACACATCATCCAGTCCACACATTTTGAAACAAACATACCGCAAGCAGTTGTAGCGAAGAAGGAAGCCTCCGTTTGAATGGAACCTGTAAGCATCAGATTCATCAAATCGTGTACGCAATTAGAATCTAAGGGAAAGGCTGTTTTAATGGATCGAAACTCGCCATAACGTTGTGATGGAGCTGATCGGGAAGCTTCTTGATGAGATTGTCGTTTTCGTCGACGAAATGTTGAAGACGGTTCATTTCTTCCTTCTTCTCTCCATTTCCGGTAAGGGTTTAAGCACAACGATTGCAGAGAAACAACAAAGAACCAAAGGGTAGATTAGAAATATTTTTGGACTGGAATTTTAAATTAAAAATATAGATCATCATAGTACCGAACTTCTCTTAAATACAGAAATGCAATATTAAAATTATTAAAAAACTATCTCTAACCACTAATAAAATTATGAGTGGAAAATTGCATCAAAATATCTATCAATAATAATAGTTATATATATATACATATATTAGTTTATTAACAAATACCCAATATAAATCCTAAAATCCACTCAGAAATAAAGGTTAGAATTTTCGATTGACTGTAAGCATTGATTATTCCATGTTTTGTAACTAGGGATCCTTTGAACTTTAGAGCGTGCCAATGTCGTGGTTTACAGAGTACAGATGATAACATCAATGTTTTGGTTTTGTAATAACTTCAAATCTGTTCTGCATTTTAATATTTATCTAAACGTTGAATATTTATATTAATGGCTTACCTATTTGATTAACCACCAAATTGAGAAGCCCTGGATTTTGATGAACAATGACTTACGTACGGACATAGACAATACCTCCAAATTTGACAATGGAGGGACCAGTACATGGTAGAATACATTGAACTTACTCAAAAGCATTGTTCTTTTTCGCGTCGAACAATATTATTATTGTGTAACTAAGTTATTTTGTTCTTATTATATTTGTCGTTTGTGCTTTACTGTAAATTACCGCTTCGTTCACCATTTTTGGACGTGGCTTACGGACTCTTAAAAGTCTGGATGTGAAAGTTATAAACTTGATCAAAAACATTAGTTTATTATGAGCTGAGGCCATGATGAATGTAGAAACCAAAAATGTATCTGCTTCCATCGGAGCCACGCAACCAATCCAAAACCTGACACTTGTACATATACATGCATTCGGCCTTTTAGAGATATTATAGAATTTTGAAAAATATAAAGTATTAATAATATAGTGAATCATGTATATAGTCCGCTGATAAGTGGCGTACGAAATGGAAATACGTATTTTCTGAAACAGCTTTTGTATTTGGACTTGTATATAATCTTGTCGTATCCTTTCTGTGTTGCAAGTCTTGTTAGATTCGATGTACATCTATCCTCTAAAATTGTATGGTAGAAAACTAAATATAAAACATTAGGCGATTTGTTTATTGCATCATGTACAGTAATCAAACTAGCTCATTTTTAGGTTCGTATGATTTATCAATCACGTATGTTTTTTTGGTTTACCATTAATCAACCATGCAATACGTAACATAATTTTTAAGAAAAAATAATGTCTTAGCAAAAGTTATTGACCGACGTAAAACTTACATTAATCAAAACTAGCTCATTTTTAGGTTCGTATGATTTATCAGCCACGTATGTTTATACCATTAATCAACCATGCAATACGTAACATAAATTTTAAGAAAAAATCATGTTTTACAAAAAGTTATTGACCGCCGTAAAACTTAACAAGATACTCTTCGTTAACTTTTTTTTTTTTTTGCTAAAATACTCTTCGTTAACTTTTCAATAGTGTTATATATATCCAGCTGAGTTATGATGATTTCTTCTTAAAAAGTTACTTTTGTATATTTCGTTGCTTTGGTGTTCTTGAAAGTTGAAACGTGGTTGATTTGAACCTACAATCCGACGGTTGAGCCAATATTAATGTTTGTAATTGCGCTTCATCTATTTTCTCATTCAGTTGATATATCGATACTACGTTAATTTCATGGCAGGTTTGGACGTATTTTCAGAACAAAAAATTAATATCCTCCTTTTTATTTTACAATGAAGTTAATAAGTATGTAATGAAATTAGTTGTTTTTTGTAAACATTTGACAAATAAAAACAAATTAAAAGAGGAAGACATAGTTAATACATACTGATAAGGGAGAGAGAAGAGATGACTATGATGATGAGAACATAGTCACATGTGTTAGGTCCGAAGCAAGGAGAGAAAGGCAGCTCCTGCTTCTTTGCATGAAACCTCTTCTCTTCTCTTGCCACGACTCCTCTCCCCATACCCTCTCACACTTCCGCCCTTCAACTTTTGTCCTCTTATTACAATATTTTATATAAATTTTTTAACTTATTCTCATGTCTGTATCTATACTCAAACTCCCATATATAGACCAAACGCAATATCTTCTGCTATCATCTTGCACTCATCTCTCAAACCAAAACACACACACAAAACAAGAAGAGAAAAACCATGGACGTCGTGATGAGACCAACGGTGGATATTCCACCGAGAAAGCTTCTCTTGGCTGAGTCTTCCCCTCGTTCTTCGCCGCGTAAACATAACTGGAACAACAAGGTCAGCAACAAGATCGCCACATCTGAGCATGAAGAAGACAATGAAGACGGCAACAACAAGGAGACCAAAGAGTATTGTTATGATTCCGACACAGATGATCCTTACGCAAGCGAACATTTCCGTATGTTCGAGTTCAAGATCCGACGTTGCACACGTAGCCGGAGCCACGACTGGACTGATTGTCCATTCGCTCATCCCGGAGAGAAAGCTCGCCGTCGTGATCCTCGTCGGTTTCAATACTCTGCTGAGGTTTGTCCCGAGTTCCGTCGTGATGGTGATTGTAGCCGTGGAGAGGAGTGTGAGTTTGCTCATGGAGTCTTCGAGTGTTGGCTCCATCCTATTCGTTACCGTACTGAAGCTTGTAAAGACGGTAAACACTGTAAGAGAAAAGTATGTTTCTTTGCTCATTCGCCACGTCAGCTTAGGGTTCTTCCACCGGAAAATGTCTCCGGCGGCGGCTCAGCCTCGGGTTCTCCGGCAGTGGCGAAGAACCCTTGTTGCATGTTCTGCAGCAGCTCTCCGACGAGCACTCTTTTGGGTAATTTATCTCATCTTTCTAGATCTCCGTCCTTGTCCCCACCTTTGTCTCCAGCTCACAAGGCCGCTGCCTTTTCGCGGCTGAGGAACCGCGCCGCTTCTGCTGTTTCAGAAGCTGTTTCTGCTGCTGCTGCGGCAGGGTCGGTTAACTATAATGATGTTTTAAACGAGCTTGTGAACTCGTTGGATTCAATTAATCTAGCGGAAGCATTGCATGTGAGTTCCTCTTCTCCCGTTACGACGCCTGTTTCCGCGGCTGCGGCGGCGTTTGCCTCATCCTGCGGTTTGAGCAACCAGCGTCTCCATCTCCAGCAACAACAAAGTAGTCCTTTACAATTTGCCCTCTCGCCTTCCACTCCAAGTTACCTAGCTACCTCGTTTTCGCCTTCATCTCCAAGTTACCTAACCAACTCGCCTAGGGCGAACATCTTTAGCGGTGAAATCACTCCTCGCCAGAGACAGAAAAACGAGTTCACGGCGGTCAGGGACAAGACTAGCTTTGAGGATGGTTCTTGTGGTGACCCTGATCTTGGATGGGTCAATGATCTCTTGACCTAAAACGGTGGATGGTGGATGAGATTTGACGTTCATTTTGGTGATTGATCATGAGGAAAATAATCGGCCTGCAGCTGTTTGGTCAAATATGCATGGAGGAGATTGTCTTTAAAATTTGTTTTAAAGATTTTATTGTTTTACAGATTTCCACGGAAGCTAATCAAGAATCGTCTTTGTATTGTCGTTTATTTTTTAGAATTCTCTTTCTGGTGGATTTTTACCCAATAATATGTATAATCTTGTAATACTATATATGTGGCTTGGGGATTATGTAATGTTTCAACATTTCTATATAATATTTTCGTTTCAATGTATATTTATTTCCGCTAGATCGTTAACAGTTGATTCGGACTATGTACCATTTACCATTTGAGACCGATGGATTTTGATGATAGTTAATACATCGAGAAGGAACAAAAGTAGGTTATGTACAGGACACTAGGAGTGTACTGTGTTAGTGTATATGAACATATCATGATTTAGATCCACGCTTAACTAAAAATATGATGATGTTACAAAAAGTGGGTATATATTACATCATTCTTTTGCTAAAACAATGATATATCATTCTTGAAAATGTTCATCTCATCATGAAACGTGTTGTGTTCATGAATAATGTTCATATATAATAATATTAGATACATATATTTGCACTCTCGAATGATTCATCTCACCTTGAAACGTGTTTATGTTTTTGTTTGTCTGTCGACGAGAATATATATATAGTTTGTATACAGTTCCACAAAGACGATTTGATGATATTCTATTTCATCTATCTACAAACAAACCTCTGTTAAGTTCTCCGATTATTGTTCTTTTCTGGCCACCACATCAAATCAATTAGTATTCATAGGAGGCAATGAGGCATGTAGACATTGAGACGTGTCCATTTAGCTTTATACTATGTGGGACAGGGACACATACATGCATGTATGGAATCTACGAACATGTTACATGTATACACTCCTGTTGTGGATTATAGTAAATCATAGAGAGATGAAAGACAAGAAAATAGTATAACTACGTCTTTGCCATGATGCATTAACTGATAGAGATGTATCACCATTATGCGAGTGCGCGTGAGGAGCTAAGGTCTATGTGATTGACATATGTACACATTGAGACGTGTCCACTAACATTATACTATGTGGTACACATATATGCGAATGAATGTACTCTTGTTGTGGATTATACTCGTTCATATTGTAACATAGATTATACAGTCTAAATTTATAACTATGTATTGCCATGCTTCATTGGTTGATAGGACACTTCTAAATATATTTTCATTTGAATATGTTTGTGTGAGTATCACCCTGATGAGAGTGCGCGTGAGGAGCTAAATTAAGGTCGGGATACAGATCTAATCGACAAAACAATCTTTCTTCGGTCGAGTATGAACGGGTCACGGTTTATTTACTAGTTTAAATTTTCAGAAATTATCTAGTGCCAGGGGATTAAATTAAATTCACAACTTCTTGCAGTTTCTTGGATCAAAGATAGTGACGGGCACTGAAAATAAACATATCAAACATAACTCACAACTTTTGATATTGTATAACTTTATAAGTGATTGGTAGGTTTCACATCTCATAAAAGACAAGTAAACTGAGATTTAACACTTACTCAAAAACTTCTTTGGTATCTCAAATAAAAAAGTTTATTTTCTTTTCAAGGCTCAAACTCCTCTTGACCACCTTCCAAGCTCTTGTAGTATTCCTCCATAGTTTCAAACTCGTTGGGATGATCATTTCCTCGAGCACTCTCGTACCTGCGACTAGGCATATATTCGGAGCTCCTACCTCTTGTGTCGTAGAAGTACTTACCGTTCTCCATGAACCTTGTATCACTCATACCTTGTCTCTCTTCTTCATTACCGTAACCTCTCCTATTATCATTATAATTATTGGTAGTGTAAGTGTATCCATTATTGTTGTACTTATCCTTTTGCTCACTAAGATCTTCTTGGGACTCTTCTTCCTCCTCAAACTCCTCAGGTAATTGGTTGTTGCTCTTTTCTTGGTCAAATGTAGCCATCAATTTCTCAAACTCTTCGTCTGTGGTGGTCGATGAAACCGGCCATGACTCTTTTTTGGTTTGAGGAATCATACCGGAACCTGGCCCGAAAGGCCCGTCACCGAGTCTTCCATTGGCTTGGGCTGGGCCCGGTGCGGGAGCGGGAGCTGTTGTTAGATGTACCTCTTTGTTGTTAGGACGATCTAAGTGAGTGAACTTGTATCAAGAGTATATCTACTTTGATATACGTTTCCGTTATGTGGTGTAAGTTAGCACACTATGTGGTTAGGCTTAAGTTAGTAGAACACTTGTATATAAAGGAAACAAGAGTGTACAGATTAATTAATGAGAAAATATACAGTTTCATAACAAACTCTTGACTCGTTATTGACTCGCTCTCGTCTTCTTCGTTTCATATCATCAACTCTTGATATGGTATCAGAGCCTCTCCGATCATGAGTTTATCCAGTATTCAGCTTCTTCTCATTCAGCTTCTTCCGTTTTTTGAGTATCTTGCTCAACTTATCATCGATTTCTTCCATCTCCTCCGAGTTGACTCAGTTTGAGCTCGTTGTTCATCTCGTTTCATCGTTTCATCGTTGATTCTCACTCCGCCATCATCGATTCCTCCTCATTCATCTCGTTTCACTTTCATTCTTCACGATTCATCAAGATTCATCATCATTCATCTCGTTTCATCTCGCCTCATTTCGCTTCATCGTCTCTTCACACATCATGGCTAATATTCATCCATTTCCGGCCGATCCCGCTAATCCACAACGTTCAACCATCGATCAATACGAGAATCCTTTCTTTCTTCACAACAACGATCATGCTGGTCTTCAGTTAGTGACTGATCGTCTCAGTTCCGGTGCGGACTTTCATTCTTGGAAGCGATCCGTACGTATGGCTCTCAATGTGCGTAACAAGCTTGGTTTCATCGACGGTACAATTCCTAAACCTCCTGATGAATCTAGAACTTCAGGATCTTGGTCTAGATGCAATGATATGGTTGCTACATGGCTTATGAATTCTGTTGATAAGAAGATTGGTCAAAGCTTGTTATTCATGTCGACTGCTGAGAGTATTTGGAAGAATTTGCTTACTCGTTTCAAACAGGATGACGCTCCTCGTGTCTATGAGATTGAGCAACGCCTGAGTACTATTCAACAGGGTTCAATGGATGTCACTCAGTACTATACTGAGCTGATCACTTTATGGGAAGAATACAAGAATTACATTGAACTTCCTGTCTGTACTTGTGGTCGTTGTGAGTGCAATGCAGCTATTTTGTGGGAGCAGATGCAACAACGAAGCCGTGTTACTAAGTTCCTTATGGGGCTCAATGAATCTTATGAACAGACTCTTCGTCACATTCTGATGCTCAAACCAATACCGAATATTGAAGAAACATTCAATATGGTGGCTCAGGATGAGAGACAGAGGGCTGTCAAACCGGTGATTCGTTCTGATACTGTGGCTCTCCAGACTTCTGATTCACATCGTTCTTCAGAAGCTCCTTACTATGCTGGTGATTCTCAAGACTATGTAGCTGCTTATAATACTTTCCGTCCTCGTGGAAACCGTCCGTTGTGTACTCACTGTGGCCAGTTGGGTCACACAGTCAACAAGTGTTACCGTCTTCATGGTTTTCCACCTGGTTATAAAACACCTCAGAACAGCTACAACAAGTCTTCTTTCACGCCTCGTGGTGCTAATACATATACACCTCGGCCTTCTTTCACACCAGCTCAATCTACTCAAAGGACTGTTGCTAATATCACTACTGGTTCATCTACTGATAATGTGTTGACTTCTTCAGTAGCTCCTTTGAGCTTATCTTCTTCTGGATCATCTCCAGATATGCCACAATTCACACCAGCTCAAATCCAATCCATTATTCAACAGATATCGGCACACGTGAGAGTTTCAGAACCCACTGTTGCTTCTTGTTCCACAGTTTCCGAGAAGGGTGTCATGGCTAGTCAATCATCTTCTGGTACTTTACCATTTCTCTCTACTAATCTTCGTTTTGAAAATCATACATTTACCTTTCAACATCAGTGTCTTTCCACTTTATACAATTCTCTGCCACATGGTTCTTGGATTGTTGATAGTGGAGCAACAAGTCATGTATGTTCTGATCGTGCCATGTTTAAGGAAGTATTTCCTGCATCTGATTTAACAGTCTCATTGCCAAATGGTAC
Source organism: Brassica rapa (assembly GCF_000309985.2). Lineage (NCBI taxonomy): Eukaryota > Viridiplantae > Streptophyta > Magnoliopsida > Brassicales > Brassicaceae > Brassica > Brassica rapa. Next base: position 22,647,157 of record NC_024802.2, on the reverse strand, counting down.
TAGGATTCCCATATTGCATACTGGAACTGTTGCTCTGTCTGATTCTTTGATTCTTTATGATGTTTTACATGTTCCCTCATTCTTTTTCAACTTGGTAAGTGTTAGTGCTTTGTTGCGTTCTAGTCAGTGCTCTGCTCATTTCTTTCCTACTTCTTGTTATATTCAGGAGTTTTCTCAGGGCTTGACGATTGGGAAGGGTAGTCTTAAGCACAATCTTTACATTCTTGATCTGATTCCACAAGATATCTCCGCTGCTTTCACTGGATCCTTGTCAGCTGATGGTATGCTTTGGCATCAACGCCTTGGTCATCCATCGCCTGCCAAGTTACAAGTTTTATCTAAAGAACTTTCTATTCCACGTTGTATCATTCCTTCTCATTCCACTTGTACTGTTTGTCCACTCGCTAAGCAAAAACGTTTATCATTTCCTTTCAATAACAATTTGTCTCTAAAACCATTTGATTTACTTCATCTTGATATTTGGGGACCATTTGCACAAGAATCTGTTGAAGGTTACAAGTATTTTTTGACTATTGTTGATGATTGTTCTCGTGTTACTTGGATACATTTACTCAAACGAAAAAGTGATGTTATTACTCTGTTTCCTGAGTTTCTTCAGCGTGTCTACACACAATACAATGTTCGAGTCAAGGCTATTAGAAGTGATAATGCTCCTGAGTTACGGTTTGCGGAACTTATCAAAACTCATGGCATGATTCACTATTTCTCCTGTGCTTACACACCTGAACAAAATTCTGTGGTTGAACGTAAACATCAACATCTTCTTAATGTTGCTCGTGCACTTTTGTTTCAATCCAATGTTCCTCTTCTATACTGGAGTGATTGCATAACAACTGCTGTTTTCCTTATTAATAGAACTCCTTCACCATTACTTGACCACCGCACTCCTTATGAAGTTTTGTTAAAGAGAAAACCTGATTACTCTCTCTTGCGATCTTTTGGTTGCCTTTGTTATGTGAGTACTTTACAGAAAGATAGGAACAAATTTTCACCTCGGGCTCGTCCTTGTTTGTTCTTAGGCTATCCATCAGGTTATAAAGGCTATAAACTTCTTGATCTAGATAACAATTCGGTGTCCATTTCTCGTCATGTTGTCTTCCATGAATCTGTTTATCCTCTTAAATCTTCCACATCTATCATTCCTGATTTCTTTTCTCATTATATTTTACCTAACTCTGTTCCTTATACTGCTGATTTGGACGCATCCATTGATCATAATGCATCTTCATCGACTAGTTCCTCTCATCCTCATGCACCTGATCCGATTGTTCTCGTTCCTCATGCATCTCATTCTAGAAATGTACCACCTTTGGCTTCTGAGATTGTTGATACAGGTGTTGTTGATGCTTCTCTTAATATGGCTCGACCAAAACGTCAGACTAAAGCTCCAAATTATCTTTCCGATTACCATTGTGCTCTTCTTCAGACTACTGATCCTTTACCTTCTTCACACACGACCCCTTATCCTTTATCATCTGTTCTTTCTTATCATAAACTACGCCAACCTTTTATTTCTTTTCTTCTTTCATATTCTCTTGAAACCGAACCCAAAACTTTTAAACAAGCCATGGCATCTGACGAATGGAAGAAAGCTGTGAATGATGAGTTACAAGCAATGGAGGCTAATGAAACTTTCACAGTTGTGTCGCTTCCTGTTGGAGTCAATGTGATTGGGTGTAAGTGGGTGTTTACCATCAAGTATAATTCTGATGGGACTATTGAACGAAAGAAGGGTCGTCTTGTGGCAAAGGGCTTCACACAACAGGAAGGTGTTGATTATATTGAAACTTTTTCCCCTGTTGTCAAGATGGCTACTGTGAAGCTGATGTTGGGCCTGGCTGCTACTAAAGGATGGGAACTCTCTCAGATGGACGTATCTAATGCGTTTCTTCATAGTACACTGGATGAGGATATTTACATGAGCCTTCCCCAAGGTTATACTCCTGCTCCAGGTGTTGTTCTTCCACCAAATGCAGTATGCAAGTTGAACAAGAGCTTATATGGTCTAAAACAGGCTTCTCGCCAATGGAATCTCACTTTCACTAAAGTTCTTGTTGATGATGGTTTCACACAGTCTGAATCAGACATGTCTCTGTTTGTGAAATCTACTGCTACAAGCTTTCTGGCGGTTCTTGTTTACGTCGATGATATTGCCATTGCAAGTAACAATGCTGACGCATTGGCCTCCTTGAAAGCTTTGTTGGCTGCGCACTTCAAGATTAAAGACCTTGGTCCTATGAGATTCTTTCTTGGCTTGGAAATTGCTCGTACAGCTAAGGGTATCTACATTTGTCAACGCAAATATGCTTTGGATTTGCTTCAAGATACTGGTCTGTTGGCGTGTAAACCAAGCTCGGTTCCTATGGATCCGTATGTTCAGCTTACAACAGAATCTGGTACTCTTCTTGAGTCTGCAACTCCTTATCGTGAACTGATTGGTCGTCTCCTCTATCTGACGATCACTCGTCCTGATATCACTTTTGCTGTTCACAAGCTGAGCCAGTTTCTCCATTGCCCAACTGATATTCATCTTCAGGCGGCTCATCGCATCCTGAAGTACATCAAAGGAGATCCTGGTCTTGGTCTGTTTTACTCTGCTCAATCTGACTTGTGCCTCAACGCTTTTGCTGATGCTGACTGGGGTAATTGTAAAGACACAAGATTCTCAACGTCTGGTTTTTGCATTTATCTTGGTACATCTCTTATCTGTTGGAAGTCACAGAAGCAGAAGGTTGTGAGTAGAAGTAGTACTGAAGCTGAGTATAGAAGTCTTGCTGATTTTACACGTGATATCATTTGGATTCAGCAACTTCTTGATGCGTTCAAGATTACTGTCACGACTACTGCTAAGTTGTTTTGTGATAACAAGTCTGCGGTTTATCTAGCTACCAATCCGGTCTTCCATGCTCGTACCAAACACGTCGAGATTGATTGTCACATTGTTCGCAATCAATTGAAGAAGGGGACTCTTAAGGCTATTCATCTAACCGCAGATAATCAACTTGCAGATATACTGACAAAGCCGCTTCATCCAAAACCGTTCTTGACAATGCTTGCGCGCATGTCTTTATCAAGCCTATACAATCCTCCCTGATTCGTTTGTAAGGCTTGCGGGGGTGTATCAAGAGTATATCTACTTTGATATACGTTTCCGTTATGTGGTGTAAGTTAGCACACTATGTGGTTAGGCTTAAGTTAGTAGAACACTTGTATATAAAGGAAACAAGAGTGTACAGATTAATTAATGAGAAAATATACAGTTTCATAACAAACTCTTGACTCGTTATTGACTCGCTCTCGTCTTCTTCGTTTCATATCATCAACTCTTGATAACTTGCTAAAGAAGATCTTACCTTCTCTACCTTCAACATTGTTCCCAATGAAGCACAAAACAGCAACAAGGAAACAAAAAGTTGAGTTTACAGCAAATGAAGCCATCAAAGAAGAGAGAAAAGAGGAGAGACTGAGAGACTTCAGTGATTGAGATGTGTATTTAGTGTTTGAGTGAGTTTATGTATAAATAGAAATTATAGAATTAACAAAGTAGTAAAAAGGCCGACCAAACATGCGAGGATTGTGGAGGGACATTCGTCATTCGCGGCGAGTAGTTTTAAATTTGTGTTATCTAAAGTTGATTGGTCAAAAAAGAAGAAAACGCAAGAAAATAACGTTAGTTATATACATGACTTTTGACTTTTCTTTTTAATGTTTGGTAGTTGAGTTACTTGAAATTGAGGTTAGCATTAGATCATGATTTGTGGTAGAATAATAATGTCAAAGCATATACATATAGCTATATAATGCTCTAAAATGTCCACTTCTATGATTTATCACAAGTTTTTGAAAACCATGACTAACTTGCTAAAGTTGTTAGTTAAACATGATTTATAATTGAATAATAGGTTAGTATTTTGGTAATAACAAAAAATAACTGATAGATGTGATAATTCAATAGACATTAAAAGAGAAAACAATGAGGAAGGATGGGTGTGAATCCAATTAGGAAATAAGAGAATATTTAGGTATTTACTGATAATTAAGAGACTTTTGGGGATTGGATCCATGTGACAATTGTCATGAAAGATTTTTTCAACTATATATTGTTTAGTGTGAAATCGAAGCTGTTCAGTGCTTTTGTCCCGTGATCATAGGAAATGATCTATTGGTGTTTTCAACATTTGTTGTAAAATAACTAATAAACTAGATTTCCACCCGCACAACCGTGCGGGTATATATTTTCACATTTATATATATAGATATTTGTTTTACATAATTATTATATATTTTTAATGTTACTCACATATTTAAATGTTTGTACAATTATGTCAAATATAATAATTTTATAGTTTTCATGCTGTAAATTAAAATCATCACATATATATATTGCTTATTATATATTTGTCTAATTGAATTTGCGTTTGATTACTAAACTAAATTTTTTAATGCATGAAACAACATATATGAAAACAATTTTGTATTTAATTTATTATAATCATGATCCGTAATTCAAATTGCTAGATTTTTTAGTAATTTTTTAATGTCTATTAATTTTATATAATAAATTACTGTATATTAAAAAGTTTAAGATAAGTTAAATTTTTATACATGTATTATATAGTTTACTAATATTAACCTGTTCTACCAACATATTATATTTTTAGCATAAATATTTTATATTTATGAAAATAAAATATGTTAACTTATCAATTTAAAATAATTTTATCATATTTTGTTCAATATAACATTTTTATTTTAAAATGATAGATATTATTATAAAATTGATAAAATAGGATAAGATTTTATTCTTTTAGTAACATTTCATTACTAATTACAAAATTAGTTGAAAATATTTATATTCAATTTATGACAATTAAGATCTTACTATAATCTTTTTCAAGAGATTTCTGAGAATTTTAATTTTTTTTTTAAAAAAAATAAAAGATATTATGATTAAAGTAGTTAAAAATATTATGTATATTAGCATTAGTGATATACATTTAATATAAAATTTAAATGATGGTCCAAATAAAAATATCACTCATCAAAAAATCATGATTTTTATTTTATTAGAAAACAAATTTGAAAAAAATTAAAATAAAATAAATATTTATTTCTAACAAAATCTTTAAAAATTATTAGTAAATGTATTTGTGAAATTAATTAATTTCATTTTATTTAAATTTTCGTTTATAAACCAAAACTATATTCAATTTTAGTTTTTAATTATATTTTATGATAATTTAAATTAAAACTAACTAATTTTTGAAAGTAAATTTAAAAAGATTCTAAGAAGATTTTAAAAAGATTTTGTTAGAACACTTTAAATATATTCATTTGTATTTCAAATAAAAAGATAAAGATATTAAAAGATACAATAATGAACTTATGTAAAATATGATATTTTCTAGAAATGGTCCAAACTAAAAAAATCACACATGAAAAGAAGTCATGACTTCTGTTTTAATATATAAGATTATTCTGTTATAATATTATTCATATGTGATTTTTAATACTTTTTCTAGCTATATAAGGCCTCCATAATAATGATATATCCATATAGAATATCTAATCACTAAAATAATAATAGATTTAAATTTATTCAAAAAAATTTAAAGCTGGATCCATTAAAAATAACATACCAAAAATAATTTTTAAAATTATGAGAATCATTTTTTGCTACTAATTCCTAGGATTATTTTCTATAATAAAAGATTCTCGTTATAAATGCTCGAGATTTTTTTTTCTTTTTTTTTTTTGCTTTTTTTTTACAAACTGTACGAGCATTGCATCACCATTATTATGTGAGTGAGAAAATATGTTTAATGTTTCTAAACACTTTTGATTGAAACATAAAATTATTACTAAAATAACATTTCAGAATATATTTAACATTGTTTTTACAAAGTCCAAACATATTTTAACGATCACATCACATATTTCACAGAAAGAATTACAACGTCTGCATGATGTTAGGTAACAACGATTTGAACTCAAAAATTATCAACATGTGTTATGCTGAGTTAAATTTTTGAATTATTTTTAATAAAATTGATAACTCAAAAATTAATTCAATATCAAGTAAATTTTTATATATTAAAAGTTGAGTTAGTGTTTTTCTTTGTTTTCTACTAATCTTTCTAGGATTATTTTCTATTTTCTACAATTTTAAGGTAGAGAAATTTTACTTTTACACTTTCTTTGGTACCACTTTTCATATATACATATAGAAGGTAAACATTTTCAGAAATACCTAAATCATTAATAGACAAAAGACAAAAATAACCCTCTCACAATTCTAACCTTATTTTCTATTAGACAAAAATAGTTGTATTAGATTGGTTAAAGACTTTTGCTATTTAAACAAGAAACAAAGGGATATAACATAAATAATATAACACTTTTGGAGATAATCATAAATTTGATCAAGTGTAATACATGCAGGGCCAATCAAAGGCGAGTTTCGTGTTGCAATTTCACATCTCTTTTAGGGGGTTAGTGGGGAGCTAATTCACGCTGATTTCAAAAGTCAGAAGTATTTTAATTCTGTAAATATTTTCATTGATTCTTACAATATATCTTTCCATATTTATAGAATCCATATTTTTTTTTCTTGATTGGGGATGACTTATTGTGATTTATGTTAAACTTTTCTACTATTGTTTATCTATTTTCCATATAATTTATTCAAAATAAGTGTTCAATTGTGTTTAAAGAAAAGGAGCGTTCTAGAATTGTTCTTTGTTTTTTTTTTCATCATCAAAACTCGCAAGGTAATACAAGTCTTTGGTTCTCTCTTTTCTTATCTCTTTTCTTTTTATGATATATTTCTCTGTTTTTCATTATATCATGTATTAAAATGGTTTGATTGTTATATTTGTTGCTTTCAAGTTTACGTTTGGTTTCATTATTTTATTTGTTTAGACTACTAGCAAGAACTTTGATGTTTACCTGTTTGTTTGTGATAAAATATGTTTGTGTGTATGTTCTTACTAATATTGATTAACTTCACATAAGATTGCAATGGATGATAAATAATTCTGGGTTTATCATTTTGATGTGTTGTAGTGTGACTGTGCATGGAATCTATTTAATAGTTATATATGCATGTTTGATAAAAGAGATTATATGGAATTGATAATGCTTCTCACGTATTATATTTGCATGTTTGATAAAGAGATATTGATTTTGTCGTCTCAACTTTTTGAGAATGCATGGGTTAAGTCTAGTATTTTGAAAATCTTGAATAGTAAGTTAAATGTAATGGATCTTTGTTCCAATAACACCATAGTTTAATAGAATTACAAAATCTAAAAATACTTAACTTTTTGAATAACAAAAGATTTATATGGAATTGTAAAATCACCACACCAATAACACCAAACTTATTAGAACTTTAAGAATCATGTTACCAATAACACTAGAATCTTTAAATTCTTGAACTCTTTAAAAATCAATCTCCCACTAGCCCCCCTTACTTTCGCAAAACGCAACGCTCGTAGAGCTCAACCAACACACTCTTTCTTGCATTCTTCAACCCAACCAACTCAGCTCCGAACCCGTGTTTCAGTATCTCATCTCTCAGCTTCTTCATCGTGTACTTGGAATGATCCATGCCTGTGGACGAAGACTCTCCTCCTCCACCTCCACTGCTCGTGCATCTTCTCGGGGTCATTGCACTCATAGCTCTCCCGCTCTCTTGTGAAGCCGTATCTTCTTCTGTCTCGAAAACAGAACCTGAAGAGGTTATACTTGCTTCCACCTTCAAACGCTTCACGCGTTGCAGTGGCGTTGCTTCATCTGAAACCATGAAAGAGTCCACTCGCTGCATCGTATTCACCCGCATGTTCTTTTCCTTCTCTGCGTTGATGATTCTGTGCCATTCCGAAACCGCTTCTTCGTTTTGTTTCGCTCTCGTCTCTAACGTTTCAGACAGTGCGTTCTTCTGTCTCTCCAGATTGTCAATCTCGATGCTTTTCTCCTGCAACAACGCTTGGAGTTTGTTTTCATTGCATCGAGCTGATTCCACTTCTGTTTTCCTCAAACTCGCAAGCTCTTTAGCCGCTGCAGCCTCTTCTTCAGCATCTTTTAGCTTCAAGCAGATCTTTTCGAGTTCCTCTATGCGGCAGTTAGCTTGATCGATTTCAATGCATTTGTCATGCAACGATGTCTGGAGCTCGTTCACATTCATCCGTAAGGCATCCGCTTCCGTCTTCATCGAATCCACAAGTTTGTTAGATGCTGAAGCTTCGCTTTCCTCACTTTTCAGCTTCAAGCACACCTTCTCAAGTTCTTGGATACGGCTCTTAGCTCGTTCAATCTCAATGCACTTCTCCACAAGTGACGTCTGGAGACTTTTCTCGTTATTCTGTGCTGCTTCAGCCTCCATTCTCAACGAATCTGCAAGTTTCTTAGCAGATGAAGCCTTGCTTTCCGCATCTTCTAGCCGAAGACAGAGCTTTCCAAGTTCCTCCATATGCGAAAGATGGTTCTTGTCTAAATAATCTCTCTTCTGCCTCAACGCCTGCGTCTCATTTTCACGTGATTTAGCTGCGGAGATCATGGATTCACACTTCTCATTCAGATCCGAGACTTGAACCCTCAAGTCTTTTGCTTCCAAAGAACATTCCTTCACCTTCAACTCACTTTTCTGCAAAATAAACAACAATAAACAGAGTCAACGAAACTGCTTCTTATGAGCTCCTTAAGGAACTTCACTCTTTCAAAGAAGCTCACCTTTAATTCAGAACGTGTGGAGGACAATAGCTGCTCCAAAGTTGAAACCTTTGCAGCTTTCTCAGTGATTACCTTCTCCTATCATTAAACCAAGAAACATTGTCACAACTTGGAAAGCTGCTACGTTCGATTACAGATTCATCACAAGATAAGTTTCTTTTGATTCAAAAAAAAAAAAAACACAAACCTTTTCATCCAAAACACGGGAGAACTCAGCTCTCATGCCATCTTCCTTAGCTGAAGCTTGCTTCAACCTCTCTTCCATTGCAGCTATCTTCTCTGACACAGCCTTCTGCTCACTTATAGTGTTCTCGTACTTAATTTTCCAGTCAATGGACTTATCGCACCTCTTGATCGACGCATTGCTCACTCCATTCTCATCCAACGCCCCCTCGTACTTACGTTTCCACTCAGCAGCCTCAAGTCTTGTAGACCCGAGCACCTCCATGAGTTTTGAGTGTTCATCGTGAATCGAGTTACACTTGCTTTCCAGGTCGTGAATCCGGTTTTTGAACTGATCCGAGAGCTTATTCATGTCATCAATGGCTCCCTCGTAGCGCTTCTGATACTCCTTCCTCATTTTCTCTCCTCCTTCAAGCTGTTTCTTGAGCAGATCCATCGTGCTTTCCGTGGAACGGTGTTGCAGCTTGAGTTTGGAGTTCTCAGAAAGAAGTTCTTCCATTTGATCCCCTCTGCGATGGACGAGAATGTCCTGTATACTGGTAGTAAATAACAACTGAGAAAGGTTAAATTTCCCTTGAAGATAAAACATATAAGTAAACGAGTAATGTATATAAACATAAGGAGAGAACCTCTTTTTCAGAAAAGAAGAGAGTGTCTGCCACTTCATAGGACCGTTGATAGATACTTCATACTCCGCAACAGCAGTATCAAGGGCCTGTTTCATATATGATAACAACGATGTTTATAATGAAAGCAAGTCTTGCTTCAACGGCTAAGAGTTACTCTGCTTCAGGCTTTATCATGTCTAAGTCGAAGAGGGAACCTTGATTATATCGCTGCTATTAGCATCACGAGAACAAGGCAATGCCCATAGTTTCTTGCCCATGTCTTCTATGGCATTACAACATCTCGAATACGCTTCCATATCTGCCACTCTCTTGTGATCCTGAATTTTTTTTCAAAAAAACTCTATTTAGCCTGAAAAGAGACGACTTATTGGCAAAACAGTAATAAGAGATTAATAAAAGAGAGAGATATGACCTCAAATGCTTTGGCAAAGAAACTCCAAAGTTCTCTTTTGTACCTCTGTTTTACTTCATTGTTTCCAATGGAAGATTCACAAAACGCGGTTAAAGCTTTGGCAACCGCCTTGTTGTGTGCTTCTATTAGCATTGACTGCAGATTTTTATGCTATTAGTTTATCTTACTACTGCTTCCAAGTGAATTTTGAGTGTTACACGAATCAAAACTTACTTCTTCAAGAGTCTCTGCACGCTCCAAAGACGACATGTAAACCTCAGTTGCTGTATCACGAGCCTTTCTACCTTCTGATTCCTCTACAGACTGCAAGCAAATACAAATTATGATCAGAATATGCAGAAGCCTTTCCTGAGTACACTGAAAATTTCCAGAACTGACTAATCATTACCAGCCATAAAGAAGAGATTTTAGGCAGGACACTGTTGTTAACGTTTTCTGAAAAGAACTTTGTGAAAGCAGCAAGAGGCGGCCCTGTGACGATGGTACTATCACCTCTTTTCTTAGGCCTTACTCTCTCAGAGACAAACTTCACTAGAGCATTTACACCGTAGATAAGCTGAGGTCGTAGGGCTTCTACCTGTTTACAAAAGAGTACAGATTTGATCAGACAAGAAAAGAGAAAACATAAATCGACTGAGGCTTGTTTAGGAATTCAAAGGAAAGGATCAACCCACTCTGTTATTCTGAGTTACATCTTCTCCACCTTCCACTGTCTCTGAGTTAATATCCTGATAATGAAGAAGTTAAAAGCCAATCACAAACATCAGAGACTAGCTGATTCCATCCCCTAAAGAATGAGTGGACCTTGATAAGAGAATTATCACCTTCATAAGTTGTACAAACATGGGAGAGAACTGCCCAAGCCCGGAAAATGTATTGTCCTTAACCTCTCCAACGTGGTCGTGCTTGCTAATCTCAAGTAGACGAGAGAGATCAAGTGAAATGTCATCTACACCAAGTGTCTGAAACATGAACTACATAGCACTAAGTATTGTGTTTAGAAGAAACTTCCTTCAGAAAGAAAAAAAAAAGACATAGGTACTTACCGGACCATAGATAAACACGGTTGATAGGAGGATAGCCAAGGAGAATATCTGACTGCTGCGTGTAGCCTAACATAGAAAATTAATTCAGAACAGATGAAACTGATTATATTTGAGTGACTAGAAGAGACTAACCAGGACACCATTTGAGTCTGCCCCTTCGACATCGAGTAACACTAGACTATATTCAGTGCCATCTTCTGAGATCCTCTTCACAAGCTCAATCCACATCCATATATCTCCAGTGCATGGCCTGTGAAGTGTTTGTACTTCAAATCCAATGCTCCTGCTAACAAGCTATACATCCAACATTCAAAATCAGTCATTACACATTCATTTTGCATCATTTCTACAACGTTCCCCAAAAACCTGATTCCAGATGAAGCTCTTGCCATGTTGAGCTTTTCCGAAGAGAGAGACAACAGCGACGGGACCCTTGAGCTTCTGAAGAGCGCCGATGGCTTCCGGGTCCGTCTTCAACTTCCCATTCTCATCTGTGTAAACCAGTTGGATGGCCCGACCCGTTTCCGAACCCGACTCCGCCGTTAGCTTGCTCATCAATACCCCCAAAAGGTGTCTCCTTTCTTCCTAGCTATGCTGAACTAGTGCAGATCCTCCTTCCACAATGGGGCTCCTCGATTTACTGAAAAGATTTGATAAAGGTCTCTCAACTTTAGGGAAGTACAGTGAGAGAAAAAGGTTTAAACTTGGAAACGGTGAGAGAGAGAGAGAGAGAGAGAGAGAGAGAGAGAGAGAGAGAGTGAGAGAGATCAAGGTGTGATGCTTTTGAGGGGTTTAATTTTACTATTTATATTTTCTTTATTGGGCTGTACTTATCAAAAGCACATTAGTGTAATAAGCCCATATGTAAATTTTGGCTACTGGTTAGATACCATTTCACTCGCTAGCAGCTATCAAGTATCAATACACATATACAGATTTCAAGAGCTATTAGTTACAAGAAAATAGTATTTTTGTTCTTTCTAATTTTTTCTCTCTTTCTGATCAAACTAATCACATAACACAATCAATTACAAATTCACTTAGGTTGAAACATTGCCAAAATATTAACAAATAATGCGACAAGGCGTGAAAAAAACAATTAAATAAAAGATTATATATGATGATGATTAACATCATCAATCAAAGCCATAATGCCCCCGCTTGTCTGAGAGTAGGCACTAAATCACCACTAATATGAGCAGCCATCAGATTCTCCAACCCTCCAATCATCTTTCCTCCTATGAACATGACTGGTAACTTCTCTTTATTAATCATGGTTTTGCCCCATTCACTTATGATGATATTTTCGTCTTCATCATCAACCTCAGCTACCAGTGGGTTCACGCCATGTGTAAGTAGCAGTCGTCTGGCCACGTGTCCCATGCAGCAGCCTCTCCTAGCAAACACCACCACAGCATTCTCCATTACCAATACGTTGCTTGATTCCTTAATGCTTAAAGATAGCTTTTGTGGTGATGATGACGATGTTAGCCATGATAATGATGATGATGGTTTATCTTCAGCCTTTGGACGGAAGATGCTATTGCCCGGTATGGTCTTCGTCCACGATGATTCATATGGTCTTATTGCTTTCTGCATTATTGATGTATGAGAAGAGAGAAGAGAGAAGCGAGAAGAAAGGAGAGAGAGAGAGAGGGTCAGAGTGAGTCTTCTTTAGCTGGGTTGCATTGGTAAGAGATTGGATTAAAGAATTTATACAGGGAGCTTGGAGAAAATTTTGTTTTATGATCAACGTAAGGCATGCGTAAATTGCATTCTCATAATATCCAAAGCAACGTCACTGTATCTAAAAAAAATACTTGTGATAATTCATTAATGTTGAGTGTAGATCATCCAAATATCTTCTAAACATTTAGTGTTAATTATCTTAGGAGTGAAAGACACATTTTGAACTCATTGTCGGAACTCGAATGCGACATCTCAGTATTTTAAGTATAATTATCATTATCTCAAACGTAATGTAATCTTTAACCTATGATATTTTAGAAAAATCAATGACTTGCACGATTTAGTTTATTTTTTAAACAACTGATGACGATGACATAGTTAATGGCTTACGACAAGGCTGATGTCAACAGATTGATCTAGTTGTTTTAGATTTATGGTTGGCTTATGGGTAAAAAGGCAAATCATTGTATGGCATATCATCTCTATTACGTCATGAGGATCACATGTTTTCTCTAATATTAATTAAAAGGAAAGCTCAACAACTAAACTTCATTTTGAATCCTTTGTTTAGTATAAGTTAGCTTTGCATACAATCTGATCGAAAACACATTGCACGAACGTCAGAAATGCCAAGTTTGTGACGTGATAATTTGTGGAAACAATCTAACAACCCCCTCGTCAAAGGAAACAGCTGAAGAACGAGAAAAAAATGACAGAACATGGACCCTCACCGTGATAAAACCACATGACGTTTCGCAGTAACTTTACGGAACAGCAAGTCGTGAATTTTTAACTATTTATTAATCAAACAATACAGTCCAGCTAATTCTTTTGTTATCTGGTGACATTAATTTAATAATACATGACATCATTTATAAGCAAATTAAGATTTTTACTAGGTCAAAATTTTATTTTTAATTTGGCGTGTTCGGAACTTCATCACAGTGGCACCGGCATGGCGTGATTAAATACAAAGGGCATGCTATGCTCATTCGAATAATACGTATGCACTTATCTTATTATTTCTCTCCAATAAAAAAACTGTCAACAGGTAGATAACGTTGCCAAATAAAATCTGAATAGCATAGTAATGGGCAAAATAGTCTGGTCAAAACACAAACTACGTTTTTGGAGGAATGGAACTTATTATGTCCTTCTTTTACTTCTTAGGGCCAGGCTCCAAGTTCATCCCTTGAAGGTTAAGCAACAGATCATTGGAGCTTAGGTAGACCTTGTTAGCTGATTGTGCAATGGTCTGAGCAATCTCTCTCGCAGCTTCAATCTTTCTCAGAGTGATGAATGCCTGATTGTTTGCAATGGCTTGTCCGATAAGTTGAGCACTTTTAGCTTCTCCCTGCACAACAAATCAAACACACACCAAATGCTTTTTAGCAGAGACACCCACAAAATCTATAACCTCTGTCATTAGATTCCAATTGAAGATCAAATATCATTTACCTCCGCACGGATAACCGCACTCCTCTTGTCTTGCTCGGCCTTCTCCACAATGAACTTAGCACGTTCAGCTTCCTGAGCAGCGACTTGTTTTGCCTCGATTGCAGCGGTGAACTCTTTGCCGAATGTGAGAGTTGTGATGGAGACATCATCAAGAGCAATGTCGAAGTTGGAAGCTCTCTCCGTCAGAATCTTGCGTATCTCTCTGCTCACAGCCTAGAAGAAAGTAAAGCAGTCTACCATTATGAACAAAAGAGTAAAAGAAGTTGTACAAGAAGAATGTTGAGTAACATACTTCTCTCTGAGTGATGAGCTGGCTTGCATTGTACTGAGCCACCACAGCCTTAAGGGTCTCATGGATGATGGAAGGAAGAACCCTTTCACTGTAATTCTCGCCAAGGGTTCGGTAAATCTGAGGCAAACGGTCACCCATGGGACGAGTGAGAACCCTTAGTCCAATTTTCACCTGTGCAACAACAAACAAAAATATTAGAAACACAGCAACATCTTTAAGAACAGCAAGACACTATGCTATTTTCTGTTACAGCTTAATGTAACCTCCTCAGAAAGCAACTATGATTTAATTTCTCATTCAATAGACAAAAAATGAAGCAGAAACAACACAACAGGAAAATAAAAAAAAAGATAAGTAGTCAGCGTTTTCTCCATTTCTTTATTAACCACTACCCGTAAACTCACACAGGTCATATAAGAATATACATTAGTCTTATAACATTCTAATAGAGAAATGGAAACTCAATCAATAGCTCCATAGCCGCATAAACTATATCCAAACTTAAAAAATATGGTCTCCATGCTGCATTTAAGGATCTCAAAATAAGATCAAAGGAAGAAATGTCTACTATAATCCATAGCTTCACAATCAGGAACAGCATTTGAAACTGAAGCATGACATAGCTAATATAAAAACACACAAAAAAGGAGAGACAGAAGCACAAGAAACAGAGAACGCACCATCTGAAGGTCATGACTACCGGTGGTGCTCTCAACAAGGTAGGGTCGTGCACGGACATCATAGATGATTGGCCTCTCAAACCATGGCAACATAAAATGTGTTCCTTCCGGGTACACCTGAAAAAAAAAACAATTCCGAGAGTAAAGCTCATGTTTTTTTAAAAAAGGTAACTATTCATCGACTCAGATACAAAAATGATATTAACTACTGAGTTAGCTGGAGGAATAATACAGAACCTTTTCCTTGATACCAGTTAAACGGTTGAACATGACAGCACGGTGTCCACCCTCGACATTGTAGAGGCTATTGGTAATGGCATAGAGGCCAAGCCCACCAATCACGCTGACCTTAAGAAGGGCAGAGAGCGCAGGAGATCCAGGCACGTTGGGCACTTTGTTGAAACTCATTTCTTTAAGAGCTACAAATAAACAATCAACACGGCACTTACAGTTACATTACACAACACAAAGACACTGTGCACGGCGAGAAATTTTATAGAATCCAAAAGACTTAACAAAGCAACAGAAACATGAATCTTAGAAAAAATCTGAACTTGACTAAAATCGATCGAGCCTTTTTTTACCATTATCAAATAGACGCAGTAACAATAGATCGTCGACGCAGCAAAAACAGATCCATGATTTTTCATTACATTAACATTCTATTTCTAAATCACACAAAGGATAATCAAACTGAACAACGATTAGGCACAGCGTAAACTCTATCCACACAAATAAACACAGTAAAAGTTCGGAGATCAAAATGGAGGATCCAAAGATAGAAAGTCACCTTAGCTAAACTCTTAATCGCCGGTGATGCTAGGGTTTAGGAAGAATCACGATCTGAGCCCCTCGGCGAAGCTTAGGGTTTTAGAATTGAGAAGGAGACGAATGACAAATGAGCTCCTGATACAAACCGTCTTCTTGTAAACTGGGTCGAATTGTTTAGGCCCATTAGTAAATAACGCTTCATTAGGCCCAGTATGTCAGCTACTCTTTACTTTTCGTTAGGGTGTGCGCGTTACTAAAAATATGCTTCATTAGGCTCATTCTGTAACTTTTAACAGGGATAGATGCACATGGTCAAAGGAAACAGTCGCTCACTGTGTTCCTCTCACTGCTCAAAATTTTATGGCGGCTGGGAAATCATTTTATTCTAAAGTGTAATAAAAAAGCTTTTAAGCTCATTTCCCTGTTGCTCAAAAAAGAAGAAAGTTCATTTCTCTATCTTTTATGAGCAACATGACTGCTAATCTATAAGCAAGTAATACCACAAACCAACAAAGAGTCATATGGTCCATGTCTAGTGATCGCATGTTATTGCTTACTACAAGATGTTGCTAGTTAACGATGACGTCATTACATAAAACGCACAAGGTTTCTTCAGACTGAAATGGTAAAAGGAAGAAAATAGAGAGACTATTTTTCTCAGAGGAAATCTTTCATTGGGTCTTCGTGGTGAACTCTCTTCATTCTATAAGCTTCCATCTCTTCCGGAGTCACCTGTCCATGAAATAAGAGATTTTGATTAGCGACCATTCAATTTAAGAATATGATTCGATACTATAAGATCATTACATCGTTGGTGTATTTGACATTGTATTTGCGTTTCCTCTCATCTTTTTCTTCCCTCTTACGCTCATCCTCCTGCACACATCGTTATTAGCGGTATCAGATATGTCTCCAAGACATAGAAACGTATTGACAGGAGAAAAACTCAAGCCGCATTCTTACCTTTTTAAGAGCATTAGCAAGTGCCTCCTCGTTCAACTCCAAATCTTCAGGAACATCAGATCCCCATGCGGCCATTCTCTTCTCTTCAACCTTCTTTGGGCTCTCTGTTCACCAAAAACACCATTCATTGTTTTGTTAGCACATGCGTACAAACAACAACATTACAAAAACATACGCAGAAGTGTGTGTGTCATAAGCTATTCCTCGAGCAGTTTTTTCAACCAATCCAATAAAAAGATATAAGGAACTGAAATAACAAACAGAGTCAGCAACACAAACCTTCACAGGCTTCTTTGCGAGCAATGTTAGCCTTCATCAGATCAAGGGATGCCTCCGCGGCCTCAATACCAGCAGAGCCTGTGCAGTAACTATTGCGAATTGTCTGCTGGCAACATCTATATCCCCATTGATGGTCTTTCCACCATGAGCCCCAAACGCTTGTGTGATTGTTAGCAAGAACATCTTCTTCGTATTTGCTCTTTGGCAGTATAACCTCCTGTGTACAAAACAAACACCTATTAAGAATCAAATCGATCCACACAAAAGCACAACATACCACAAGGAGTTCACATTGCTCTGAGTGAATGGTTCGTGAAGTTAAAATATTAAAAACCGTACCTGTCCCTTTATAATCCTCCCTGCTCGGTCATACTCAACTTGTCTTTCACTCTGCCCAAGCAAAAGCTCCATTGGAATTTCATCTTCTGTAGAAGCATTCCCATACTTCTCCATGATTGTGTCCTTTGTCTGAGTCTTCAGTTTGTCCTTCGCGACCTTGAAGTTCTTGTATAGCAACTCAGCTTGGGATGGAGCCGCTTGCATATGCATGTCCTGTCCCTTGTCAAATGCTTCCCATGAGTGGATGTTCATCTGTTTGAACTCTAGAGCTTGTCCACTGTTTCTATACTGATTATCTCCCTGGATAGATGGTAAGCAAAAATATGGTTTAGTACCTTAGATTATCAGAATGCGGGATACAATAGCGATAAACTACAACTAACCAAATAAAATTTATCATTCGGATCTGCATCTGGAAGTGGGTCTTCACGCATGGATCGTGTTTTAGGGTCATAATGAGCCGAATTGATATCAAGGTTCAACAGGTATTTCGCTGTGTCTTCTCTGATACGCAGATTCCTGAAATCAAGAAGAAGGGTTACACGATTAGTGCATCAAATAAAAGAATCCAACCAATTAGACATTACGTGATGATGTTTTGTAGTCCATACCTAACAGTTCCTGTGCTACCACCACCAGTAGTTCGAACACGTTTTTCAACCTTTGCAAAGTCCATCTGCCTGCTCTCATCAACCTTAGCTTCATCGACCTTCAAGTCATCATCATCTTCTTCGTCCCCATCACTGGTTGCTGCATCATCACCTTCCTGGTTATTGTTCTTCTCCTCTAGTTTCTTAATCTGCTGCTCCTTGAGATACTTCTTTCGCGCATCCTCTTTTGCTTCATAAAGGTCTACCACACGATGATAGGTTGAAGGATCGTACCCATTCCATCGGTCCCTCTTGCCATCATAGTCGAGCTCAAAGCTCTCGATTTTCTCATCAGGTGCAATGTTCTTGTTCGTGTACTTTGCTCCAATCTTGCGAGGTCTATCCATACACGCCTTTGCAGTATGCGTCATTGCACCACAACTTACAAAAAAAAACAAGAAAAGTTAGAAACTAGATCAAATTCAATATAGCCAAGGTTCAGAGAGAGACATACTTCTGACAAGCTCCCTTGCGGTATTTTTCGGCTTGGAAGATCTTAGCACCTCTGTCATACCACGACTTAGTGTAATTGGGATCACTCTTCCAGTTCCTTTGATGCTTAAGACTGGGCTTTTCAGCGTTGAGATACCAAGGAGCAGATGACATATACTGAGGAATGTGAGGATTGATTTCTTTACCATCCTCATCTAGCTCAGCTGGTGCAAGCCCGGCTTTACGAGCTTCCTCTAATTCAATTTGCTTCCTATGGTCTTCCCTAGACTTGAAAGCAGCTGCAAACAACCCCCCACAGGAACATGTCAGAACAACAATTCACAATTTGTCAAACAACTTGACAAGACTACTATTAATTCACAGAAAGTAGCCAAAATCAAAATCAAACCCCAAATTAGAAAACACACAGACGGTATCTTACGGACGTACCAAAATTGATCGCTAACATTAAAAATTGACCAAAGAAACCGAAATAATCAGAAGGGCAGACTCAAAATCAGACTCTATCGCAAATTGGATCTAACAAAAACCAAATTAGAAATGAAACTCACTACACAGATACGCCAAAAGCAGTAAAAGCCCTAATTTTCTGATTACAAAAGACGTAAGTAGGTAATCAGAACCCAGATTCATGACCACCAAAGGCAAATTAAGAACCAAAAGAGCCCAGCTTTAAAGAAGATCTACCGAATTAAAGAAAAGTGTGAATGAAATCGGTACCTGAAGCCGTCGCCATGGTTGTACAATCGCTAAGCTTCGACTTCTCTCAGGCCACAAGGAAGAAGACAAAAAAAAAAAAAAAAAAATCCAGGGACCGCTTTTATAATTGCTCCAATAAGGCGGTAACTAAACGGCACCGTTTTATGAAGTTTAATTTTCATGATTAGAGTAATTAAATAAAATCTCTTTAGATGATAATGCTAAACACTTTACAAAATAGATACTTAATTAATTAATTTGTGTGTTCTCGTATAAGCTTCCCAAGTCCTTAACGATCATCGTCAAAAGCTTCACACGATGTCGTTCGAGGAGGAAGAGAAGGAGGAGGAAGAGACATTCGAGCACACACTCCTCGTGGTGCGCGAGGTCTCCGTCTACAAGATCCCGCCGCGAACCACATCCGGCGGATATAAGTGCGGCGAATGGCTCCAGTCCGATAAGATCTGGTCCGGCAGGCTCCGCGTCGTGTCGTGCAAGGACCGATGCGAGATCCGCCTCGAGGATTCGAACTCCGGCGATCTCTTCGCGGCTTGCTTCGTCGATCCCGGGAGGAGAGAGAACTCGGTGGAGCCGTCGCTCGATTCGTCTAGGTATTTTGTGCTCAGGATCGACGACGGGCGCGGGAAGTACGCGTTCATCGGGCTGGGGTTCGCGGAGAGGAACGAGGCGTTTGATTTCAATGTGGCGTTGTCGGATCATGAGAAGTACGTGAGGAGGGAGAAGGAGAAGGAGAGTGGTGAAACGAGTGAGAGTGACGATCACATTGATATCCATCCTGCTGTTAATCACAGATTAAAGGTAAACCAATTTGCTCGTAAGCTTTAGATCAATTTAGATGCGTTTTGTTAGCATCATTGGCATTGCAGTAGATCTCTCGTTTGTTGGTAGGCTTAAAAATATGGTCTTGGAACTGAGATTGAATCAGAGTGAATTGAATATTTGATTATTTTTGTGCGTTGTGGAGAGATTAGGATAAGTTAGTGTCACCACGTTCTGTTACCCTTTGTTCATTATTCCTGCTCTTTTAGTCTCTGTTCAATACTTTGTTGCACAGATGAGGAGTGTCTGGTAATTCTTTATAGTCACTATATATAATGACCGGATCTTTAGGCTGCAGTTTTTATTTGAAAGAACAAAGAATGGGTTTGCATGTGACTGGACTACTTGCTCATGTTTTTGTATCTGTATGGAGTTCTTGCTCGTGTTTCTGTAGTGTCCTGTCCCGGGTTACAAGTCGTGGAATCAAACTGATGCTGCAAAATTGATCCTTTTGCTCGTTTGGTCTTCATAAATAGTTCAGAATCACAAGTTTGTTGTAGGATCCGTTCCCACGCCCAGTAGGAGATTGTGGTCTTTTGATTTTGTTGAGTTTATGTTAGTTTATCTGTTTATGAAACTTAACTATGGAATCAATATCTTGGTAAAACGAGAAAGCCATTCTTTTTATGCTTAATAATATGTATCTTACCTGCAGCAAAGTTTCTTACTAACTCAGTAGAACCTAAAAAGCTTTTTATTTTTGATGCGGGGTTTAAAGGAAGGTGAAACCATAAGAATCAACGTAAAGCCAAAACCTACCACAAATGGCACTGGGATGCTCTCAGCCGCTCTTTCAGGAAACGGGAAGCCTCTAGCACTTGCTCCACCACCAACTGCTGCTACCAAAACCAGGTCTCCTCTACCGCCTCCTCCAAATGATCCTGTCACTTCAAGGATTGCATCCGACAGTTCAACGGGTAACACAAGGCGTAGGAACGATCCTCTGTCTGATCTATCTCAACTCAAGGTAAGCAAACCTTTTCGTCTTAGTAGCATCTGAATTAACCAACAAACGACATTTAAACCACTGAACTCTCCATTTTTGGTGGTACTCGGTCTGCAGAAGAATCTTCCTCCAACTCAAGGATCAGGGCCGACCAAGTCAACAGGAGCTGCATCAGGTTGGGCAGCTTTCTGATCACACGTGAAATTTAAGGTCTTGGACTCGTCCGGCTTCACCTTCTTGTGACTTGAGAGCAAGAGACATTAGAGGCAGAGACACTAGATACCAAGGCAAACAGCGATATGAGCTTTTTACATTTATAATGTATGGTACTGGTAAATTGATGTGTGTTTCCTTGTAATCCCAACACTTCGTGTTGTAATATTTTTTTCATTTTTCAAATCATCTTTGTTACATCTGCTTGATCACGAGATTTTTATATAGAGATTAATATAATATCTTTCTACATTATTACAACATGAATGGCATAAGATTTCTCTGTAAATTTTTTTCTTCCATCATATTATGAAATTTACAGTTTAGCAAAAAAAATGAAGAAAATTTACAGTACAAAACAACTGTTTGGTCCGCACGATACGAAACTGAGTGGTGTTACGTGGATCCGTTTAACTACCTCGGTCCACCTACTAATCCTACCTACCAACTTTATCTTACCGCTTGAGACGGCGAAACAAATGGCAGCGAAAGATCAGGCGACGACAAGTGATGATGCGATTAGAGTTAGCGGTATGGAGTTTTCTTATGAAGCGGAGGATCCTATATTCTTCGATTTCAACCTCGATCTTCCAGCAGGATCTCGCTGCCTTCTTGTTGGCGCCAATGGATCTGGTACGTTGATCGTTTTGTAGCAGCCTGAGCCAGGGATAACCGCTTGTGGTTTTCTGTTTTCATGTCTCGGTTTCTTGCTTGCTTGTGATCAGATATGACCGTGAGTTACTTGAGACATCATTTACAAGCTGTTAAAAACTAAGCTGCTTGTGTTCCTGTTGAATTATTTGTTCAGGCAAGACAACCTTGTTGAAGATTCTGGCTGGAAAGCATATGGTTGGAGGAAAGAACGTTGTACAAGTTCTAAGCCGCTCTGCTTTCCATGATACTCAACTTGTTTGCAGTGGTGACTTGTCTTACCTTGGAGGATCTTGGAGTAAAACCGTTGGTTCGGCTGTGAGTATCCCCTACTGTATCTAAGATCACTCAAACCCGCATTATCGATCTGAGATTAGTTTACTTTCGTGTGATTATGCTTCATTTTAGGGTGAGGTTCCTCTTCAGGGAGACTTTTCAGCAGAACATATGATATTTGGAGGTTATATATTATCAACCCTAGCAATGATATTCTTGAATTTGACCTCTTTTCTCTTGTTTTACCCTGTTTGCAGGCTTAGACTTAAGCAGATTATTTGTTTTTTATGTCGTACTAGTTGAAGGAATCGATCCGGTGAGAAGAGAGAAACTGATTGATCTTCTTGACATCAACCTTCAGTGGCGTATGCATAAGGTTTCTGATGGGCAGAAACGCCGAGTTCAGATATGCATGGGACTCTTACATCCATTCAAGGTAAAAATGAATATTGTTTCAAAGAATCTAATCTCACATGTTCGTTCTAAGTTATATTCCCATATGGCTTTCATAAGAAGAGTTCATAGTTTCTGGTTTTGTTGTCATGTCATCATTTCTGACCTTAATGCTAATCTGATTATACAGGTGTTGTTACTTGACGAGGTAACTGTTGACCTTGATGTTGTTGCAAGGATGGATTTGCTGGAATTCTTCAAAGAAGAATGTGATCAGGTATGATCAACCATTTATATCTCATGTTCCTACTATATACGCTGCTTGCTTTCATGGTTCTATGGTTTGGTAATTGGAATACTACACGTGTTGTGCATTAGTAGTGGTTTGATTATAATGCACTCATCTTTGACTTGTCTATATCATTGATGAACACAGAGAGGAGCTACAATTGTATATGCAACTCATATATTCGACGGGTTAGAGACATGGGCTACACATTTGGCTTACATTCAGAACGGTGAGCTTAATCGTTCATCAAAAATGGCAGACATCAGCGAGATGAAAACTTCACCCAACCTCCTCTCCGTGGTAGAATCTTGGCTCCGTTCTGAAACCAAAATTGACAAGAAAAAGAAGAAGGAGCCTGTGCCAGCATGGAAACCAACTCCATTTGATAACTCTCCTTTTAGGTCATCTAGACACATGGCTTACTACCGATGATTGGTAATTACGGATGGATCATATGTATGAGTATTATTAAGAATAAGGCCACTAGGGACAAGTTCACATTGTGTGTGTGTTGTTTAGCTGTTATACACTCTTGTGCCCATTGAAGAATATACAACACAATATGCCTATTGTTCTGTCAAATAACTTATTTTTATATTGACTGAGTTTTATAGTTGTTAATCCATCTACACATCCGACGACATGGTACCAATCTAAATCTATGTTTTCTGAGGTTTTGTTTTGTAATGATCTTGTCAATGTTGTACCACTTGGTTGTTACTTTAATTGAACTTGATGTAAAAGAGCTACAATATATTATCTGAGGGAAATGAGTAATGAAGATAATAAAGTTCCAGCAACTCTTCTCCTCGTCTAACCCGACTAATTGAACTTGGTTGTTACCTGAGGATATAATCACAATGCTACACTGTATTCAGTAACTTGGTGGAAAGTAGCTGATTTTATTTATTTTAAACTAGATACATTTGGATCGTGGTTTAGTTTTGACTATGAATCAGATAAACAACCAGATTAGTTTGACTAAATAACCTTGGTCCCAAAAATTAAACCGTGATTCAAATGTGTGTCTCGTTTGAATTATGGTCTAGTTTAGAAATGATTTTGAATAGGATAATAGTTTCAACAGAAAAAAATTTCTCTCTAACAAAGAAATATCATTATGTATTCTTTGATGAAATTATGCATAGTTGTGTGTTTTAGAATCAACATTGTATCTTGACACTATAAAGTTTTATTTTGATGTCATCATATTCGAAGATTTATCTTAACCAAGATACTCTAGCAACTTTCTGACCATTATATATAGCTTTTTGAGAAAAAAAATTGTACTTTTTGAGCAAAACTTGTGTGTTTTTCAGCAAAATTTTTAAAAAGCATCCATATAATGAACTTTCACGACATGACAGATGAACAGAAATACGACAACAACAACAACAACAACAGCAAGAAGTTCTTACGCTTACACACGAACAACAACACGTGGCACTTATGCTTATTAGAAGAAGAAAAAGAACATATACTAGATAACCAATAAGCACGCTGGTCCTGCTCAGTTGTTAGCGCGATGGTTCTGCTCTGCCTCAATGGCAGCTCGAGCGGCATTGGTCTGCATCACCAACAATGCCAATTGTTCATCATTCAGTTCCTGAACATTGGGATCGTTCATGGCTCTGAAATTGGTCATGGTTCCATGGGCTGATAACCAGCTATTGCTATAACCTCATGCATGGAAGCCGAAGAATAGCGGTATTGTGCCTCATTTTCAGAGACCACAACGGCCGCCACACTTGCACCGGTTCGGTTATGTAGTGTCTCTGCTTGACCAGTGAAGTATGAGCTCGACAAGGCACACGACTTGTTGCATCATTCACAATTGGATCTATAAGTTGATAATTTAATATACTTGATAAGTTGGTAAATAAATGACAGAATTTAAATTATTACAAGACTACAGATGTCATCTGACTGATTGGATCTATTGGAGAAAGACCAATTATAGCCAAACGGATCTCGCAATTTTGCGATAATCCCTCTCGATGTTTTAGACTCAGAGATTAACTTGGTTTGATCTATAGTTTAGAAATGATTTTGAATAGGCTAATGGTTTCGAGAGAAAAAAGTTCCTCCGTAACAAAGAAACATCCTTTTGTATTTTTTGATAAAATTATGCATAGTTGCGTGTTTTAGAATCGACATGGTATCGTGACACTATAAAATTTTATTTAGATGTCATCACAATCGAAGATTTATCATAACCAAGATACTCTAGTAACTTTCTTACGACTATACATTAGTTTTTTGAGCAAATATTGTGTGTTTTTTGAGAAAAACTTGTGTGTTATTTGAGATCCAATTTAAAAAAAACAAATAGGTTAATGAAGCATGAATTTGCAAACTGTACACGTAACCAATGAGTAGCGAATGAAATTTTTTGAAAAAAGATATACACATTAAACCGGGTTTTATTAGAAAAGACATAAAACCGGTTCGTGTTAGTTAGTTAGTTAACGCAATCAATCAAAGGGGTATTCTTAGCGTGGTAGGAGTTTTTTTGGCTTCATAATACAAATATATGAATCTTTAGGTTTGTGTTGAAGGTTTGTGATTGTTTATTTACCCGCGCTTCTGAGGTTCATTATCAATGAAACATATAGAGTAAATTTTACCATTTGGCTGAACTTGATACAAAGGGATAATGATATATTATTGGAGGAAAGAAGTAACGAACTTGGTGGAAATATTATCACCTGGTACTTAACATAATAAAGTTTTTTGGATGAGAGGATGAAAATATAATCACCATGCAACAGTCTTTCAGTGACCTTTTTGGAAAGTAGATAATCATACTTATTTAATGGTTGCTAATCTTGCATCTTACTGAATATTGAAAAGGGTCTATGATATTTATGAAACATAGATAGTGAAGTTGCTTGTGTCCTGCTACTTGTTGAATTTTTTGATCCCCTGTTGCCAAATCGAAACAAAGGTATCCATTTTCGTCTTCTCCAGTGCTAATCCAACATCAACACCATTACTCCCATCTCTTGACTCTGAGAATGCAATGGAACCACCTGTTTCAATGTGCACCATCTCCATTTTACAAGGCTTTCCTAACCCAAAATCCATATCATATAATCCCAGTTTAGGAGCTCCTGCAATAGAAGTTGGAAAACGTGACATGACCCATTTACGCACACCTTGTCCCCAACTCGGTGCTGTTTTCAATAAATCGCTTGATAACATATCTTTGATTCTCCACGTGATTGCGTCTGAAGCAGCCAAAACCCCTTTTTCTCCAAGCAAATCTTGTTTCTTGACAGATACGATACCAGGAGCCATACAGTTGCCAAAGTATGTGGTTGGTATTGGTTCTGTGAGCTTGAGACGATTCCTGCAATCCACATTAATCATCAAGTTGAAGACCTCTTCGTCTTTGTCCTCTGTTTCACCAACAAGTGTCTTGATCAGGTTCACCCAAGTGAAAGCTAGAGTCACCACAAAGGTTGAAACAGGAGATTGATTCACAGACTGCTCTGTAACCAAACTCTTGAGACTGTCTATCTGATTCCGGCTCAATGTAAAAGTAGCCCTGACCATGTTCTTAGGCGTGTGATGTGAGCCGTGTTTTCCAGAGTTTTGGCTCCAAAACCTCTCCAAATGTCCTGCGGCTACCTCGCCTGGATCCTTGATAATGTTTCTGCAGCTGTGAATAGGCGGAGAGGGTAGGAGAAGCGTGGCAGGATCTTTACAGTTAGATTTGGTCAGTGACATCCAATACTTCATGAAGTGAGTGAAAGTGACTCCATCTCCTGCAACATGGGTAGACGTGTTTCCTATGCAGATTCCTTTTCCAGGGAAGATAGTGACTTGTATCACCATTACTGGCCGTGTCTGGATTCCCTCCGGAGAGACATGAGGAGGAGGTAACTTGGGCAAGAAGTCATGCAACACTTTGATGTCTTTAGGAGAATCAGTTATGAGAAGGTCGAAATCAGTTCCGAGAGACTCAGCGACTGTGAAAAGAAGAGAGTCTTGGCCATCGTTGTAGCGTAAGTAAGGAGGGTCAGGACGAGGTGGGGTGACTAGGTTACCGGCGTAAGGGAAGAAATGTTGGAGAGTGGTGGAGAGTGATTGTTTGAGGTTAGGGAGATAGTCTTTGAGGAAATGTTCGGTTGAGTTTTTGTAAGAGAAGAAGAAGAGAGATTCTCCGAGTGGGAGAGTGAGCCACGGTGCATCGAAAAAGGTGAGAGGGAGAGTGGTGGATGGAACGGTGCCATTTAATGGAGAGATGTGACTGGTTTCGATGATGTTAAGAGATTGAAGATGAGCCATGGTGTGTAAGTTTAATGTTGGAAACGTGTTGTTCTTTTATAAAGGAAAAGAGTTATCTGTCTTTGGACTATTGTATTGAACGTTGAACCCCCGGGCAAGTAGAGTTGTGTGGTTTTGATTAGACGATCTCTCATGTGCCCCAACCTCCACAACCACCATTATATTTGGTAAGTTATAAAATAAGATGTGGGTAATATGGGTTGGAATGTTCACAGATTTGTATATTGGGTTTCCATACTTAAGGCCCAGTATATAGATTAAGCCCAGATGATTGTTTTAAACATTACCTCTTGACGTCAAAAAAAAAAAAACACATTACCTCTTTTTAATTGCCAAGCTTGGCATGTACCGGAAAAGACTCCCCCTATACCCTTTCCTCTTGACATCATATAGCTTGGTTGAGCATTGTAAAATGATCGTATCTGAGAGAGCCAGATTAGTATTAGTTGGATATCTGGTTGTAAAACTTTTGTATAGAAGACCCTTTCCTCTTCAGTGTTTAGTTGTGTGTATATACAATCAAACTGTAGCTAGAGAGACACATTGAATGTAATAAAAAAATTTGGTCTGAACTGTCTTCTTCAAGGTCATGATACTTCTTCTTTCTTTCTATCTAAGTGCAGGCAACCGCTTCCCCAGTTCATCGATTTCAGAGCTACACAGAAATAACAGAGGTTTGAATTCGATGTGTTGTAGTTGTGTGTTTATAGAGTGGATGATAACATACCTGCTGCTGCTAACATCTTCTGATGCATTCTTTCCGCCAATTTTGCCTTAGTGGCACCGAAGTATGTGCATGCATAGCCTAAAACCAAGTTAAAAAGGTTTCCAATAGTAAATTCCAGAACATGATTATGAAACGAGGGAAGTTGGAATCAAGAGACCTGTGTATGAGTAGCTATGCCTCGCATTTGAACTCGGCTACCTTGTAAGTTACCTTATCTACTGCCTCGGCTACCGTTTGCGGACGCTTGCAATGAGCATGGCTGGAGATTACCACATCCCCGAACGGACCAGGAGGTCTTCCTTCACACTTTTCTCACAGACTTCCCCATTCCCATGGTTGACCGGGGCCCAGATAGGTATGGATGGTCTACTAACGGAGAGCTCAATCATGCTTTCTCATCCGCCAAGACATGGGAAGTGATACGTCCGCGTGCTCCCCAAGTTTTCGCAAATCACATCTGGTTCAGTGGAGCAACGCCCAAGCATGCTTTCCATATGTGGGTCACAAATCTGAATAGGCTCCCAACCCGCTCTGGCCTCGCGGCTTGGGGTATGCAAATTCAGACTTCGTGTTGCATCTGTTCTACTCAGCCGGAAACTAGGGACCATCTAATGCTCTCTTGTTCGTATGCTGAGGTCCTTTGGTCTGAATCTCGCCGCAGATTCAGAGACACGGTCCCAGTCTTCACCAACTGGCCCGAGCTCGTGCTGTGGACATCGTCGTCTTCTAATGCTGCGCCATCACACCTGCGTATGATGGTAGTTCAAGCATTGTTTTACAACATCTGGAAGCAAAGAAACAACATGCTACACAATCAAGCTTTAGTCCCCCCTACAGCAACATTCCGGGAAATTGATCGACATATCATCAGTTCTATTTATGCTTTTCGAAAGCGTAAGAAGTTCACCAACTTAATGGCAAGATGGCTCATCTGACCCTTCTCTGCCCAGCAAAAATCACTTGACATGTTCATGGTGATGTCTCAAGCCGTGTTAAAGTTGCTCTGTTTTTTACCTTTTTTTTTTTGCCAGAGCCTCTTTTGTATAGATTTACTACCCTTGTAGAACAATCTCTTATCATCTAATGAAATTAACAGTCTTAGCAAAAAAAAAAAAAAAAAAAAAAAATCATGTAAACCACATCATCTATTTTTTATTTTTTTTTTAAAAAATGTAATAGAGGCGGTTTATTGTGGTTGACTTGAGTCAAAGAGAAAGAAGTGGAAAATTAAACCGCCGGGGAAATGAAATAAATCTCTCTCTCTCTCGAGTCCTTCGCTTCAGCACTTTCCGTCCCGGAGAATTTTCCCAGTTTCCTCCGCCTCGAACCTTTCAGTCTCTATTATATCATCAGTTTGTTGATCGGAGGGCTTGGTTCGCTCTTCTGCCAAGTTCCACTCAACTCGATTCAGGAAAGTATTCCAATTACAGAAGCAGTTCGTCTATTATCCGAAAGCAATCGTCTAGAGAATTTTTTATTTATTCTGTATATAACTCCAACACTAGGGTTTATCGGAATCGATAATTGATTGATTTGAAGAAGAGGATGAAAATGGATATTGTTGGAGTAGAGGATGTTCATATATTAGATCCTGAGCTCTTGCAGCTCCCGTGTTTGTCTCCTTCTCCGCTCAAAGCAAGCTCTCATATCGCTGACGAACTTTTCTCCCACTGGCTCTCACTCCCTGAAACCGCCACATTGGTACTCCCTTCCTTGCTCTCTTTTTTTTTTGAATACAAGCATCTACGAATCTGTGTGTAGCACAATTGTTTTATGTGTGTGATGTTTCTGTAGGTTAAGTCTTTGATTGATGAAGCTAAATCTGCAACTCCAACTAACTTATCCAAGAGTTACGCCACCATCAATGTTCCTGGTGCAACTCCTCTTGTCTTTCTGAGCAATGGCACTCCCCCACTCTCGCCACGAAGCTCGCCTGGCTCCCCACGTTTCTCGAGGCAGAGAGCTAGCCCTCCATCTCTCCGCTCTCCTCTGAGATCTGTTAAGGAACCTAAGCACGAACTCATTCCTCAGGTTTGTTTGCATTGGATCCTTTTACTTGTAACATTCGAGTGCATTGCCTTGCTACTTAGTGATCGTGGTTTTGGTCTGGTATATATGTTTACTTGATTGGTCATTGAAACTGGGTCCATATAGCTTCTTTACACAAGATTAAACTGAGGTTGGACTTATTTATAGATGAAAATTTTCACTGTGACATGATAATATCATCAGTTTTGCTCATTATAGTTTGTAGTGAAAGGGTACTGTGTGGTTCTGTATACTTAAATATTTTTAATACGATGATTTAATATGCAGTTCTACTTCCTGCATGGGCGTCCACCAGCGAAAGAACTAAAGGAGCAATGTATATCCATGGTTGATCATTTTTTTAGTAACTTTATTGACGGACTACATGTGGATGGTAATGCTTTATTTCAAGCTGTTGTTGTTGTTCACATTTTTGTTTCTCTTGAGGAATATTTGAGGAAATTCATGTTAGCATTCATGTGTCTTGCAGAATTCAAATCCATTACGAAAGAAGTCTGCAAGCTGCCTTCTTATCTTTCTCCCGCACTCTTCAGAAAGATGGATCCCGATTGCACTGGTATAGTTACAAGGTAGCCTTCATCACCAGGCGTGTTAACTTTTCTGTATAATATGTTTTCTCATATTAGTTAAACGTTTGTATGGGTGTGTATGTGTATGTCTTTTTCTCTCTTTTTTAGTTTGTGGCACCTAAAAAATTATTGAGTAGTTGGTGCTTTGCTAATGTGTGCTGATTGACCGCCATTGTCCTCAGGGATGCGTTTATCAAGTATTGGATTGATGGAAATATGTTAACTATGGACACAGCCTCCCAGATATATAATATACTAAGGCAGCAGGACTGCATGTACCTCAGACAGGTCTTTTTGCGATTCTTCTACCGCTTTTCTGATATGTTTTCCAACAATTGACTTCTCTTTTCTGTCTAACCCATAGTACTAAAGATTTCTATCTTTTCTTGGATTTGGCTACAGGCAGACTTCAAACCACTTCTGGATGAGCTTCTGGCAACACATCCTGGCTTACAATTTCTGAGGACTACATCCGAATTTCAAGAAAGATATGGTAGGACTCATTTATTTGTGACTTAATGATTTCATGGGTTACATATGGTGAAGTCTACTGGAATTTTTCTTTTCTATGTTAAATAAGACGTTTATGCAATTTGAAGTAACCCGCATCTTTGACATCCTCAAACCCTATTCTTTTGTTGTACTGTTTGGCTGTACAAATTTTCATAAATCAGTTTTTTCCTGCTGCTACTTTTATGGGCATTGTTTGTCAAGTGAAAGAACACCGCAAATATCTGATTTCTTCTTGTTATTTACATTTGATACTAGTACTAACGTTATCCTTCATTGATTACCCAGCTGAAACGGTCATCTACAGAATATTTTACTACATTAACAGATCCGGAACTGGCTGCCTTACTCTTAGAGAGCTGAAACGCGGAAATCTTATTGCTGCGATGCAGCAGCTTGATGAAGAAGACGATATCAATAAAATTATTAGGTGAGTTTTTCTTTTTTTCATACCTTTCTAACAATCCCACAGAGATGTATAATGTATTGCATTCGAGGGGCTTTATCACATATATATCATTAAAACAGTGCAAAAGGAAAGAGCTATATAAATATGGTTTATGCCTTCATATTGTGCTGAGACAAAACTTGGTTCAATCATTCACAAGCAAGTCGTCTTTTAATTTTTCAGGTACTTTTCCTATGAGCACTTTTACGTGATCTACTGCAGATTCTGGGAACTTGATGGTGACCATGACTGCTATATCGATAAGGACAATCTCATCAAATATGGTAACCATGCCCTGACCTACAGGATTGTTGATAGAATATTTTCACAGGTTGGTTTCCGAAATATGGTAAAGCTACGTTATAGTCTGACGGGACGCTTTTCACTTGACGTTGACCTGTGGCTATGTTTATATCTTAGGCTCCTAGGAAATTTACGAGCAAAGTTGAAGGGAAGATGAGTTATGAAGATTTTGTATACTTCATTCTCGCCGAGGAAGACAAGTCATCTGAGCCTAGTCTTGAGTATTGGTACACAACATTCTCCTCCTTGTTAATATTCGTTTTTCTTTATGATAGAATCCCCTTGGTTTTAAAATTACAAAATCATGAGTTGTATACTTCAACTGAGCCAAAACCAGTGACATATATGGACATCTTTGTCCGCTGATATTGTTACAGGATGTGTTTATACTGAGGACTTGAGGAGCTAATAGTTTGGTCATTTTCTATCAGTCAATCAGAACTTAAAACACTCATGTTGAACCTCTGTTGTGATATACTATCAGGTTCAAGTGCATAGACTTGGATGGAAATGGGGTGATCACTCCAAACGAAATACAATTTTTTTTCGAGGAGCAGTTGCATCGCATGGAAAGCATAACCCAGGAGCCTGTTCACTTCAACGATATCCTATGTCAGATAATTGACATGATTAAACCAGAGGTTAGAAACTATTCATACCTGAACTCATGGTCGTTTGATTTCTGCGAGCTGTTTTATATGGTCGTTTTACTTGATAGGAGGAGAACTGCATCACCCTCCAGGATCTGAAAGGATCCAAACTTTCAGGAAACGTCTTCAATATACTCTTCAACCTTAACAAATTCATGGCTTTTGAAACACGTGACCCCTTCCTCATTCGCCAGGTAACTTTGGCTTTGTAAAACAAAAAAAAATTATGACTGGATTAGCTACTAAAAGCAGTTGGTAATAGTTGGGCTTACTGAACTTATGTTTATATTTAATTGCTTGTAGGAACGGGAGGATCCAAGTTTAACAGAGTGGGATCGTTTCGCTCAGAGAGAGTATGTGAGATTGTCAATGGAAGAAGATGTGGAGGAAGTCTCAAATGGGAGTGCGGATGAACCACTCGAACCACCATTTTAGTTGTAAGTTGACACTGCTTCTAACTTCTTAACCACAACATCCACATGTACAAATGCTTCCATGGATGAGACTCGGTAACCATTTAGTTGATTGCTTTCAGGTCCATGATCAGAGATTGGAGTTTAAAGCTTCTGAGTGGGAGATTCGAAGAGTGCTAATTTCTTGAATTTTTTTGTCGCTAAAAGTTACATTTGAAGAAAAAAAACATTTTATATATAGAAGATGCGGCTCACGCGTTTATAATATGAGACAGCAAGGATTAGATACTGTGGTTGGCCATATAAGGAGTATAGATTGTTCATAACTTGTGGTTTCCTAACGTTTTGAGTGGTTTGTTCAGAAAAGAAAATGGGAGTTATTAGTGTTAATTAGGTAGGATTAGGAACAGAGAGGTTTTCGTCTTGTTTATTCTCCTGGCATCGTTTTGGGAGTAACAGGAAGTTTTCTCTTGAAGAAGGATGAGAGCTCTCTCCTCTTTTTGTGGAGAAGACCACTGGTACAATCTTTGTATACCAAAGATGAGACACCACATTAGCGTCCGGTTTATTCAGGTGGTCCGGATCAGTTTGGAGATAGTTTCTAAGTGGAACTTGACCCAGGACAAATGGGTAAATAGAAAAAGTACACCCAAAAAAACAATAATGCAACTGGAAAATCCTGTACGCGTACGGTAGTTTTACATCATGATTATGAAAAATTGTTGTTTCAAATTTTACACAATTTTTTTAGGTAAATGGTAAATAGATCGTTGCCAGAAAATTAATTCTGGAATCAAGCTGACAAAAAAAAAATTATTTATTGGTTTTTAGTACTCAAAATGATAATAAATGTATGTTACCGTTCTGGAGATATTTAATGAAAAACATCGGAATGTACGCGAAATTAAATCTTGAGTTTCAAACCGATAAAATAAGACCGTTACACGTTAAGACAAAAGATGAGCGCGACACGTTAAGACAAAAATCACTGTCGTGATCAGATTTCTTTCTTTCCATGTCTCAGACTCTCAGTCGGATATAGCTCACGTTTACATAAATTCTTCTCAATCCGACTACAAGTTCCCTTTTTCGTTTTGTCTCTCATCAACCAATGCTTCAGGAATCCAAAAAGGAAATCGCATCTCTACAATCAGAGGTAATGTTTAAAATTCAGTATTTGTTTCTATGTGCAAACTCTGACACATGCTTCTTTTATGTAAGAGTATAACAGGAGAAAAAGCTCTCGAGATTAAAAGAAACTGCTAAAACACGGAATGAGGTAGGTTTCTCAAGCATTCTTTCTCGGTTGATCAAATATTTTTAACAGGGTTATGCTTGTTCTCTGTAAATAGCATCTGATTTTGTATGTGCTCTTTTATATCTTCTGTTTTTATGCAGGGAGCGATTGGTCGGCAACTGATCCGGCTAAGGAGCAGACAGCTAACTTACAAGGTAGCCGAGCTCAAATGCGAGGCTTGGCTACTCATAGACAGGTCTCTTGATTCTAACTTCCCTCGTTTTATAATCATGTTCTGAAATTGACTATTCGAAACATTTTAACTTTGGTGTTTTAGGCTAAAGCATGCACATGCTTCGGTTGGTACAGAAATCCAAGGTGCCACTAAGGCAATGGCAGCTATGAGCAAGGTCAGATTCCTATTTAACACATATCAGATTTGCCCATATGTTTATTCGTTTGGATGGAGTCATCAGATTAAGTATTTTTGAAGGTCATCTTGCTGTGATAAAAAAACTTAAATCCAGTAGAACTGGCCCTATAATCTAACTAGATGTTTCTGATGTTTCTGGAATATGGATTCAGCTAAACAGGCTAAGGTTATGAGAGAATTCCGAAAACAGTGCACAAATAGACATGGTTGTAAGTTGTAACAATCCATCTTTTCTTTTCCCTTTTATTTTCGGAATTTAGAATTTAATTCCCAATATTTTCACAAATAAAGGTATTAACAGTACAAAATATTTTTAGATTTAGAACTAAATTAAATATATTCTCAAATAAAGGTATTTTTAACTTTACACATTTTGGATTTTAAAATAAAGGTATTTTAAATTTATAAAATATTTTAGTTTCGAAAAAAGTGTAGGTGATATAAATAAAATTCAATACCTTGAAAACAAACCAAACTTTTGCACTCTATCCATAGAATTTTCTATATTCAGTTAGAGGGATACATGTGTTTAAATGTTTTTATATTGTGTAATTATGATACTTGCACTAAGTTTCTATAAAATATATTTATTTAATTAAAATTTTTAAACAAATATTAAATTTTCAACTAATGTGAAAACAAATTGCATTTTACATCTTGTCCTTATATTTTCTTTGATCCGTTAGAGATGTAAAAGTTTAGTTAGTTTACACTTAGGTTATAAATTTAACATTTATTTGAGAACAATAAAGTGGTTTATCAATTTTCAGATTTATAAAACATTATATATTTTTGTGACCAATAGATTGTGAAATATTTTTATTTGAGAACAATCTAAAGTGATTTTTTTCAATATTGTAAAAACTAATAAAACTTAGCATCATGTCTCCACTTTTATATAAGTTTAATTCACATATCCCTAATATGTGTAATATTTGTATAATATATATATATGCAAATGTATATTTGTATGCATATATATATATGTCTGTATATGTGTATATATATGCATATGTATATACATGCATGCAAGCATATATGTATAAGCGTACAAAATACATATGTATATATGTGTATAAGCGTATGTATCCTAGGTTCAAACCGGATTTACCTTAAGGTCAAACCCTAAACCCCCCACCTTACGGTTAAACACTAATTCCGACCCTAGGCTTAAACCCTAAATCCTTCTCTCGGGGTTAAATCCTAAACCTTACTCATAGGGTTAAACCCTAAACCCTACACTTAGGGTTAAACCCTAAACCCTACCCCTAGGATTAAACCCTAAACCCTACCCCTAGGGTTAAACCCTAAACTACCCATAGGGTTAAACCCTAAACCCTACCCCTAGGGTTAAACCCTAAACCCTACCCTTAGGGTTGAACCCTAAACCCTACCCCTAGGTAGGATAAACCCTAAACCCTACCCCTAGGTAGGTTAAACCCTAAACCCTACCGCTAGGGTTAAACCCTAAACCCTGCCCCTAGGGTTAAACCCTAAACCCTGCCCCTAGGGTTAAACCCTAAACCCTGTCCCTAGGGTTAAACCCTAAACCCTGCCCCTAGGGTTAAACCCTAAACCCTGCCTCTAGGGTTAAACCCTAAACCCTAGGGTTAAACCCTAAACCCTGCCCCTAGGGTTAAACCCTAAACCCTGCCCCTAGGGTTAAACCCTAAACCCTGCCCCTAGGGTTAAACCCTAAACCCTGCCCCTAGGGTTAAACCCTAAACCCTACTCCTAGGGTTAAACCCTAAACCCTGCCCATAGGGTTAAATCCTAAACCCAACCTAGGAATAAACCCTACCTAGGAATAAACCCTAAACCCTACCCCTAGGAATAAACCCTAAACCCTACCATAGGGTTAAACCCTAAACCCTACCATAGGGTTAAACTCTAAACCCTGCCCCTAGGGTTAAACCCTAAACCCTGTCCCTAGGGTTAAACCCTAAACCCTACCCATAGGGTTAAACCCTAAACCCTACCTAGGGTTAAACCCTAAACCCTACCCCTAGGGCTAACCCTAAACCCTACCCCTAGGGTTAAACCCTAAACTCTACCTCTAGGGTTAAACCCTAAATCCTACTCATAGAGCTAAACCCTAAACCCTACCTGGGGTTAAAACCCTACTCCTAGGGTTAAACCCTAAACCATACCTAGGGTTAAACCCTAAACCCTACTCCTAGGGTTAAACCCTAAACCCTACCCAGAGTTAAACCCTAAACCCTACTCATAGAGCTAAACCCTAAACCCTACCTGGGGTTAAAACCCTACTCCTAGGGTTAAACCCTAAACCATACCTAGGGTTAAACCCTAAACCCTACTCCTAGGGTTAAACCCTAAACCCTACCCAGAGTTAAACCCTAAACCCTACCTAGGGTTAAATGTGTGTGTATGTATATATACATGTTATATATGTATATGTGTATGTATATACGTATATATGTGTATATATGTGTCTATGCGTATACGTATGTATATATATATATATTTTTTTTTTGAATGAAAATATATGTATATATATATGTATATGCTTATATGTATGTGTATATATACGTATGTGTATGTGTATACTTTCGGAAAATGCAACACGATGCAAGACTTTCTTTATAGATTTATATCTCATTTGAATTTTTAAACATATACGAGTAAGAGAAAAAATTTGTTTAATTTTTCTGGTCGAACTCAAATTTCCTGAAATCAAAAATTGACTTTTTATTTTGTTGTTTATTATAATATCGATAAAGAAAATGATTTGATAGAAAAAAATGAATTTTTCAGGGTTTTCGTTTAATTCTGATAAATTAATTGTTCTATTTGATTTCATTTTTGTTGTAAGGAAATAAAGCATTGAGCTGAAATAACTCACTCGATACACTTTTTAAAGGTTTACGTAGTACAATTGCATCCAATAAGCTTTTTACAATGTTTGTTAAATTGTTTTTTTACCCGCAAATGCAATATAGGGATAAGGTTCGTCAATAATGATATCTCCCAACATACCAAAACTTGATATCACCAAAGTAGGAGATGTAAGAATTGATATATATAGATGACAAGTACTTGTTTAAATAGCGCCAGTCAACCCTGTCTTTTTTAGCATATGCAATACACTTTTTTTACCATATCTTTATCCATAGGATTCCAAGTACCCGGATCAAACGAAAGCTCAATTTTCTCTGAACTGGTTATTTTCGAATAATGTCCACATTCTGAAAAAATATTCTTTTCGACCTTCTTATACATTAATCCAGAACAGTTGTCGTATTGAATCCACAATTGATTGTAGTTTTTAGTTATATCGATGGTTTCTAATAAGTTTTTGTAGCTATCTATTTTATTTTATTATTTTTCTTGCTTTTGGATCCTATTTTTTATACGTAAGCTAGTTACAAAATCAAATCGTGAGCCTTGAAGCGTGTCCGAGCTCGTCTGAGAGCAATGCGTATATGTATGCATATGTTTAAACTTCTGTACCCGGATGGTTTCTCAGCCAGCTTTTACCAATCCTTTTGGGATATTATTGGAGGCGATGTATCTAAAGACATTCAAGCTTTCTTCGACTCAGGCGATATGGATGCTCGACAAAATGCAACGCATGTGCGGTTAATACCTAAGATCACTGGAGCACGCAAGGTAGCTGAGTATCGGCCTATTGCATTGTGCAATACTCACTACAAGATCATAGCAAAGATTCTTACTCGACGTCTTCAACCAATGCTTCCTAGTTTGATCTCCGAGCAACAGTCCGCGTTTGTCAAAGGCCGGGCAATATCCGATAATGTCTTGATAACCCACGAAGTGCTACATTACCTGCAACAGTCAGGAGCTACGGTCCGATGCAGTATGGCTATTAAAACGGACATGAGCAAGGCCTATGACCGCATTGAATGGAGCTTCTTGCGCAATGTCCTCGCCCGGTTTGGTTTCCATGAAATATGGATCTCTTGGGTAATGGCGTGTGTATCCTCAGTCTCATACTCGTATCTGGTAAATGGAGAAGCCCAAGGTTGCGTACTTCCGTCGAGAGGAATTCGACAAGGCGACCCACTGTCCCCGTATTTGTTTATTCTTTGCACGGAAGTTTTGTCCGGTCTCTGCAGGAAGGCACAACTCAAGGGAGAGGTCATTGGTGTCAAAGTGGCACGTAACAGCCCAGCCATCAACCACTTGCTTTTCGCCGATGATACGATGTTCTTTAGTAGGACGGACTCTAGAAGCTGTGCATCTTTGATCGAGATTTTGAGGAAATATGAAGCAGCATCGGGTCAAAGTATTAATCTCAACAAATCGACCATCACATTCTCAGCAAAAACGCCTAGTGAAGTTAAACGGCGGGTTCGAGATCTGTTCAATATACACAATGAAGGTGGGCTTGGAAAGTATCTCGGACTCCCGGAACATTTTGGACGACGTAAACGAGACATCTTTGCTGCGCTGATAGATCGCATACGCCAGAAAGCTCACAGTTGGAAGTCACGGTTTCTGTCTGGAGCCGGGAAACTCGTCCTGTTAAAATCAATCCTCGCCGCGATGCCAACCTACTCGATGTCTTGTTTTAAATTGCCACAATCAATAATCAAGCAGCTCCAGTCAGTACTAACGAGGTTTTGGTGGGACCTCTCTCCGGAGATAAGAAAGATGTGCTGGGTCTCTTGGGAAAAACTTTCGGTACCAAAGAATGCCGGCGGTCTAGGCTTCAGGGAGATCGCTCAATTCAACGATGCTTTGTTAGCAAAAGTCTCATGGAGAATTTTGAGAAATCCCTCTGGACTTCTAGCTAAGATACTACTGGGGAAATACTGTCATAGGACCCCTTTCCTTGAAACGCCCACTGCAAGCGGAATCTCTCACGGCTGGCGAGGTATCCTTATAGGAAGAGATTTATTGCAAAGAGGGCTGGGATGGGCTCTTGGATCAGGAAACATGGTTGGAATATGGAATGAACCGTGGCTATCGACTGAGACGCCACTATCTCCGATAGGACCACCAACGAAAGAGAACCAAGCTTGGAGGGTTAGCAAGCTGATAGACCCGCTCACGAAGGAGTGGAATGTGCAAGCTATTAAGGAAACATTACCTCAGTATGAGGAGGAAATAAGCAAGTTAGTGCCTAGCTACTTTGACCTGAATGACGAAAGAGTGTGGCTTCCAAATGCCTCCGGAGAGTACTCAACTAAATCTGGATATGCAGTGGCAAAACTGTACAAAGGTGATCATGAGACTCAAAGCTTTAACTGGAAGGAATGTGTTTGGCATGTTAAAACCTCACCAAAGATCCAGCACTTCCTTTGGAAAGCCAATAGCAGAGCACTACCGGTTGGATCCTTGCTGGAGAGTAGAGGCCTCTCTGTCTCACCTGTCTGTCAAAGATGTGGAGCTCGAGAAACGGAACTACATGTTCTCCTCCAATGCCCTTTCGCCGAGAAAGTTTGGGATCTTGTACCATGCCTGCATAAACCGGTAACTAGTGTCATTAACTCTGTCTCAGCGCTGCTTCAATGTTGCCGGAAGATGATCTCTCTTCCACCACTGGGATTAGGAGATATACCTTTGTACCCTTGGGTCCTATGGGTCCTATGGACCAATAGGAATAAACTCTTGTTTGAGAACAAACAGTTCTCGGAAGAGAACTCGGTATTGAAAGCAATCCAAGACGCCCGAGCTTGGAAGGCAGCCCAAACCTGTATCGAAAAAATCTCATTACCACACCATGTGGTTCCTGCTGTTAATGTTAATGTTCCTGTTACTAACTCTTATACTTGGTCTGTTTACTCGGATGCAGCTTGGAACCCTTCAACTGGAAACTGTGGCCTTGGTTGGTATCTCCAGGATGCTGAGAAGGTTCACACCGATTGTTTTTCATCACACCGTCGCTTTGTTTCCTCGGCTCTAGTGGCTGAGGCTTTGGCGGTTAAGGCTGCAATTATGGCAGCTACCTCCTCCCATGTCAGTAGTTTAAATGTCTTCTCTGACTCTAAGGTGCTCATCTCGTTGCTGAAGTCTCAAACACAGGATGTTGCCTTGAAAGGTGTTCTTCATGATATCATTATCATGGCGCAAACTTTTCAATCTATCTCTTTTCATTTCATTCCGTGTTTAGCAAATGTTGTAGCTGACTCTCTTGCGAAGTCAGCTTTGTACTCTCTTCAGTCTTCTGTAACTGCAACAATTTAGCCTCCGTGCTACTCTTAATCTAAGTTATGCTTTTGATCAAAAAAAAAAAAAAAACAAAAGAGATCTGGACTGTTGTCAATAAAATTCTTTCATCTGATTATCTTTGATAAATTATGGGAAAACGAAGTTAACATT
This sequence comes from Brassica rapa, assembly GCF_000309985.2. NCBI lineage: Eukaryota > Viridiplantae > Streptophyta > Magnoliopsida > Brassicales > Brassicaceae > Brassica > Brassica rapa. The sequence goes on along the minus strand of NC_024802.2, from coordinate 22,606,314 downwards.
TAGATACCTAACCAGTAAAACCACCCTAGGAGAAAGTTTTGAACAAAGCTAAATAATGGTGCTGCAGTCATTCAACACTTTTTTTTTTGGGTCTAAAGTCACTCAACACTTTGTTTAGGTTGTACTGTAAATCCATTGGTTGATCGTTTGATTGTGTTTGATTTTATTTTGATTTCTCTCTGTAACATACTTGTTTTGTTTGGTAGTACCGAAAAGAAACACTTTTTTTTATTCATAAGTCTCTTGATATAAGATGACTCGAAAAGGAAAAACAAAAATAAAAATCACAGTCAAAACCGTTCTCTCATATTTATCGATTCTTCTTCTTGTTTCAAGAAGCTTGGATCAAAGTTTTGCACTGTAATGATCAGGCAACATAGTAGATGGAGTTTGGGAGCTTGAAGGTTCTCTTGGGAAGAGGACAACCTGCGAAGCTGCTCCATTGGCTTCCCATCACTCCCCATACTCTGTAACCAAGACCCATCAGCCATGTTCTCTTCTCTGACATGTACTGTTTAACTTCCTTGTGCTCATCTTCTATTCCCCTGCATTGTTCAGTATTTCTAGTTTTAGTATACCGGTTATCTAATCCGGTTATAGTAAACCAGAATCATTAACTAGAGTGGTGTACAACCTTGTTTTTACTTTTTAGCTTAATTTTGGTTTAGAGAATATATAAACCAAATAAGAGGTTGGTTTTAAATATCTGGTTATAATTGATTTATATGAGTTTGTTCGGTTTAGACAATGTATGAACATAATAGAGTTTGGTTTTCTGATCTCCGGTTTAATTGTACCTGAGGATGAGGTTGGACCAGCCATAGTAACCGGCTTGGATGAGGTTGTCAACGGTGGCAGATCTGAGATATTCTTTCCGGGAAGAGACCAAGAAGATCTTGATGCCTCTTTCTCTGATGTCATGGTACAGTTTCACCATGTGTGGCACTGGTGGTGCTTTCCTCTTCCTCATCCAATCTTCAAATTTTGTAGAGTTCAACTTCTCTCCTCTGTTTTCAGTTCCATAATCACATTATTAGTTTCATCAAACAAGATTAAACCCCGGTTATCATAAACCGGCTGAGTTAGAGAGCTAGAATAGATTTACCCAAAGAAGCCATTCTTCTCGTGGTACGGAATGGTAGAGAGAAGCGTGTCATCGATGTCAAAGATCCAAGCATCCATGCCATCACACTTTGTTTTGGTACAACACATGCTCCCGAAATGAAGGATGACCTCATCAACGGCTCTCTCCACGTCATCTTCGTACTGCGACGACGTCATGTACTTCTTGACGTGCGACACGCACTCCTGAGGCACCACATCGAAGTTTCTGACGTTATGAACTTCCACGTTGATCCTCCAGCTTTCGCAGTACCGTTTCAGGTTCGTCGAGACCCCTGAAGAAACAATACCGTTTTGGCTTGACGATGACGACAGTCCTTTGAGCTGGTTCAAGATGTTCCAGTCACGAGCTGAGACGACTCCGACCAAGAGTGAGGCTAGTGCTAGAGAAAGAAATATGGATCGGCCCATGTTTTGAAAGAGAAGAGGTTTAGATCTTTGAGAATCTGATCACAAGTGTGTATGTAAAGAGGATTTTATAGGGTAGAGAAGAGTCGAAGTACGTAGCCATAGCAATAAAGAATTAGAGAAACACAAATCTGAATCCAAGTTTTTGGCCTTTAATTAATTTTAATTTTTGTTGTAATGTTATTGTCAGATTTATTTTAGCAGTGGTCGTTGTTTACTATGTTGATGCATGGTAGGTATTGTTTTTTAAAAAAAAATTATGTTTAAATATTTAACAATAGATACATGAAAATGGTTTGAGTTCTTTTGAACATTATGAATGAATGTGTTTGACCCAAAAAAGATACATGAAAATGGTAACATGGCTGTTTTAACTAGGATCCAAACGATACCACGGGAGAAATTAAACGATCCAGTCACCATTCAAAGTAATTACACAATAAATTGTTTAATCTGTTTTTTATTTATTTGGCTTTACGAAATGGAAAGGACAAGAGACATATAGATCTAAAGGTACGTGGTCAGGTTATGGTGAGTTGGTGACAAAACTGATTGAAGAGTGGGAATACAAGCACATGGAATTTAATTTCTTAATAAATAAATACCGGTGAAACCCCAATTGTATAGTGATTTGCTAGTGAGGATAGATGTAGACAAAGTTTTAAATATTTTTTTTTTTTTTTTTTTTTTTTTTTAACAGGAGGTTCAAAGGTGACCCGTAATCCGCACGTGGTTTCCGTTTGCCCAAAGGCCCGTAATCCGCACATGGTTTCCGATTGCCAACCATCTAATCCCCCTGGCCCGGAACCAGCCGGCACTAATACCCATTACCCAAGGACCCAGCACCAACGCCGCGATAACTTTAAACTTGGGGAGGGCGTAAAGCATTCCGTGGCCACAGGGGGTATTCGAACCCGGGTCCGTATTGGTGTGTTAACTACCTCAAGACCACTAGCCCACCACCCTGTGGTTAGTTTTAAATATATTACACAAACATAGACACATACAGAACGTGGCTAAGCATGACCCTCAAGATCAACTCGCATTTGCCATTTTCGCATAAATATGTGATAATTGTCAGTACCAATAATTCGTTACGAGTTGACAATTTAAACACTCGATTTTGCTGAGCTGCAATCAGTTGTTCACATGAACAATAACAAACCATGTGAAGAATTGACAAAATATAATCTTTTTTTTTGCTAAAATGTAAATATCATAGATGAAAGAAGCTTTTACAAAACAATATCTTAAGTTTGAACTGGCAAAAAAAAAAAACAACAAGATGGATCATGGACAAATACACTAACTAACTTATCTTAGCCACTTGGCCATAAGCAAACTGAAAGCCTTTCTAACCCTGTTAGCCGAAATAATGTTTCTCATCTCCTTATCAATGCCCCTGAAAATTACAGCTGCAGGGAGAGATATCTGGTTATGCCTTAGGTTGTTCTTCATGAGATATCAAAAAAGTGAAGCAAGCTAAAGCTATCACTAATTGGCTTATTACTAGGCCCGTTGCTAAAAATTAAAGGCCCATTTATATTGACGGCCCATATTTAATCACACTCAATCTCACAGTGCATCTACCAAACACATCACGCGTCGTCTCTAACCCTACGAACCCTCTCTTCCTGTAAACGAGAAAAAAAAAACTTGGGAGCTCCTCCATCGAAGTCACTTGCGAGCTTCCTCTTCACTATCCGAGGTTCGTATCCTTCCATCTCCCTTTGTATTTCACGAATTAGGAATACAGCTAAGGTTTTGTTTCTGGTAGCTCATGTTCATGGGGTTTATGATTAGGGTTTGCTTGTCCCGCTAGATAATTACGTATCAAGCTTTACGTATTGTGATTCGTATGAAGATATTATTGAGTTTTGTGTTGAGCTGCTGTTCTCTATCTATGTAGTTACGATTAGGTGCTAATCTTAATGGCATCCATCGATGAGTGTAGGACTAGTCTTATATGTGCTGATTCCACTGTCATGTAAACGTCGTTTTTGTTGCAGTTACTGTTTAGAGAGTTATGGGAGAAAGCCAGGCCATGGTTGCTGAGGGCTATAATGCTTCTGCTGCTACTGTGGAATCGAATGTTGATTCATCTCAATCGGTCGCTAATGTTTCTTTGGTCAATGGGACTGGACCTGAAGGTGGTTCAACTGCGTCTGCTGAGAATGGAACTGCAACAGATAATGTGCCTGTAACAGCTCCAGGAGCAGGACATATAGACAATGCTGGTAATTTCTTCTTCTATTCAATAGACACATCACTGAGAATTGAATTTGTCGTGTTAACTTCAATGATATAATTATTGACTTATTCCATCTCTGTTGTGAAAGGTTCTGCTCTTTCACCGGAAGAGGAGCGCTTATGGAGTATTGTAAGGGCTAATTCTTCAGAGTTCAATGCTTGGACTGCCCTGATTGAAGAGACAGAGAGGATATCTCAGGTATGTATGGATTTTCATAATTAATTTGGTTTTTGTCCTCTATTTACTAAGCTTTGACCTGTGAAAAATTCTATGTGGATTTCATGGTTTAAGTATCTGAATCATGTTTCCATTTAACTTATTTGCTAGTATCTGAATCTTATAAGTCGCTTTCATCTTTGTATATCGTTGGGGGCTTCATTTTCTTTGATCAAGATTGGTAATGTTTTCTTGCTTCCCTAATTACAGGACAATATTTCCAAAATCCGGAAGGTGTATGATGCTTTCCTAGCTGAATTCCCTCTGTGTTATGGCTATTGGAAGAAGTATGCAGATCATGAGGCTCGGGTGGGGGCAATGGACAAAGTCGTGGAGGTTTACGAAAGAGCAGTGCAGGGGGTGACGTACTCAGTAGACATCTGGCTCCATTATTGCGTTTTTGCCATCAATACATATGGAGATCCAGACACGATCAGAAGGTAATGAGTGTTTATTCTTCTATTTGTATGTGTATTAATAGTTTGATTGGTTTTTCAGTTACCTAGAAAAATGATTTTTGCCATCTAACCCTTTTCTTAGATTGCTACAGCAAGTTCTCTCATTTGTGGCGGAAAGATCTGATGGAATTTGTTTAGAAATATTTATTTTTCATACAACTCACTTGCTTGTTCTGGTGAACCTGCTCCATTTTTGTGGTGGTTTATACTTCTTTTGCTTGAAAAATTTGAAGTTAAAAAATACCTGTTTTTATTGTTACCCTCCCATCGAAGTGTATCCATATGCGAAATGCTGCTGGGAAGATCTCAACCAGTTTTGGGCTTTAGGTAGCCTCTGACTACTCGATTTTGGCCACGGTATGCTTTTACCAGGAAGGTAAATGCAGTGTTTGGCAGTATTCTGCATTCAAAGAGTGAATCCTTTTTTTCTCCATAGAACTTGTGCGTCTTTATTGATTGGACGTGTCTGTGTATCTATCAGCGTATATGACAATTCTTTTTTCTCTTTGCTTCTGCAGCCTTTTTGAACGAGCTGTGGTTTACGTTGGAACTGATTTTCTGTCCTCTCCATTGTGGGACAAATACATCGAGTATGAGCACATGCAGCAGGACTGGAGCCGCCTTGCCATGATCTACACCAGAATATTGGAGAATCCCATTCAAAACCTTGATAGATACTTTAACAAGTAAGTTCAAGTGAATTCATCAATCATTTTCCTCTGCACTCTGAGTTGGATATTTCATGTGGATTACAATTGCTATGTTAAAAAATAATTTATATGTTGATTTAGCTTAATCGAAGTGAGCCATATGGCAAATGAGTTATTGTCATGCATATGATAGACTGATTTTAAGTGCCAGGTTTCTTAGTTTATGCTCAGAATTTTAGTGTCTTTCTGTTGTTGATAAATGCTATTCTTGCTACAGCTTTAAGGAGCTAGCGGAAACACGTCCTCTGTCCGAACTTAGGAGTGCTGAGGAATCTGCAACAGTTGCTGTTGCTAGTGATGCTTCTGAAACTGCACTATCTGAGTCTGATGGAAAGGCAGATGAAGGAAAATCTCAAGCTGATGGTACCTCTGAACCATCTAAGTTGGAAAGTGCTGGTTCAACTGATCCTGAGGAACTGAAGAAATACATTGGCATTAGAGAAGCCTTGTATATCAAAGCCAAAGAGTTTGAATCTAAAATCATTGGTTTTGAAATGGCTATAAGGAGGCCTTATTTCCATGTGCGGCCTCTCAATGTAGCAGAGCTGGAGAATTGGCATAATTATCTGGACTTCATAGAGAGCGATGGAGACTTCAATAAGGTACATGTTGCTTAACTCTCTTTTATGTGAAGATACAAGTGCTTTTGTAGATTAAGTCTTACCTCTGTAATATTATTGATCTACAGTTAAGTAGTATCTGGTGCATCATATACTTTATTGGGTTTCCACTGGATCAAAGCATGGGCCTATATTTGGTAACTTTAAGGCTAAGTAGAAAGTATTTCACACTCTCAATTTTTATGGTGCATCATATACTTTAGTGAGTTACCGCTGTTTTGAAAAGTACCAACGTTATTAATGAAGGGGTCTTCATAACAATCTGTCTGTTATTCTCTGTTCTACTTGTGGAGTGTTTGTTCTTTCTATGTTTACATATTTTTTGGTTTTTAGCAGTGATCATCATGTATGCTTTACATTAGATTCTTTTCCAACAGGTGGTCAAGCTGTATGAAAGATGTCTAGTAGCATGCGCAAACTACCCTGAATACTGGATTCGTTATGTATTAAGCATGGGATCAAGTGGAAGTATGGACCTTGCAGACAACGCCCTTACTCGAGCAACTCAAGTCTTTGTCAAGGTATGTAACATGATCTCATGATCTCATTACTTTTGATTGGCTTTGTAGAAAAATTAATATATTGGCATTCTTGGTTATTTATTTGCTTTCTTTTCTGTGGCAGAGACAACCAGAAATCCACCTTTTTGCTGCTCGCTTGAAAGAGCAGAATGGGGATATAGCTGGTGCTAGAGCTGCATTCCAATTACTGCACTCTGAAATTTCTCCGGGGCTTCTTGAAGCAGTAATTAAACATGCGAACATGGAACAACGACTAGTAAGTTTTCATGAACAAGTAGTAACTGAAGAACTAGCTTAGGCTATTATCACCACTCCAATTTTCTATCACCACTCCAATTTTCCTTTACTCGTCTCCTAATCTTATTTGTAGGGAAATGTGGATGATGCTTTCTCTGTGTATGAGCAAGTGATTGCTGTTGAAAAGGGCAAAGATAACTCCATATTACTGCCGCTGCTGTATGCGCAGTATTCAAGGTTTTCCTACTTGGTATGTCTACTAACTTTATAAAAAACCGAACTCCTTTTGTTAAGCTTTGTTGATAGAGTATTAACGGGTTTGGCTTCTTTCTTTTTTTCGATAATACTTTCAGGTTTTACGTGACGCTGAGAAGGCTAGGAAGATTATAGTTGAAGCACTTGATCACGTGCAGCCGTCAAAGCATTTCATGGAAGCACTGATCTTTTTCGAGACCATTCTGCCACCACCAAGGAAGATTGAATACCTCGACCCACTCGTTGAGAATTTGATAAAGCCAAATGTAGACACCCAGAACACTGCAAGTTCCACAGAGAGGGAAGAGCTTTCTTTGATATATATAGAGGTAACGGAGCAAGAAGAGACCAATCTGTTCTTCTAAACTTAAGTCTTCTCAGTTTTAATATGAAATGTGTGTATGGATTTGGCAGTTCCTGGGTCTTTTCGGAGATGTTGAGTCCATTAAAAAGGCGGAAGATCGACATTGTAAGCTCTTTTTACCTCACAGGAGCAGGTCAGAGTTGAAAAAGCGTAGCGCAGATGAGTTTCTCTCTTCAGATAGGACGAAACTGGCCAAAACTTACAATGAAACTGCGCCTGCTCAGCCAGTGTCCAATGCATATCCAAATGCACCGGCTCAATGGTCCGGTGGTTATGCTGCACAGCCTCAAGCTTGGCCACAACCACAAGCAGCTCCTGCACAACCACAGCAGTGGAACCCTGCTTATGGCCAGCAACAGGTAATTGAAAACCAACTCGTTTACATCATTGCTTAGCTTTTACTCTTATTAACGTTTTCATTATTCACGTTAGGCTGCGTATGGTGCATATGGTGGCTATCCCGCTGGCTATGCTGCTCCACAAGCACCAACACCCGTGCCACAAGCCGCTGCTTATGGGGCATATCCTCCTCAGGTAACCGATTAATGTTTAAAGAGTGATTAAGCTAAAAGTTGGTTAACTAAGAATTGTTTAATTTGATCAACTAATGAAATGATTATTTATTTGTGAAAACTTCAGGCATACCCAGCTACAGCACCATTGGCTGCCCCGGTCCAGCAACCCGCTGCTGCTCCTCCTCAAGCTTACTACAACACTTACTACTGAGTCTGTTGGTGTTGCTTGTCCTTAGCCATTTTCTCTTTAGCTACTCAAGTTTAGTGTATGACTCTTGTCTTGATGTTTTTACGTGTCTCTATTCTCGATCAGTGACATTAGTTTTACTTTCAAGTTGCTTGGATTTCCGCTGGTTATGACACAGATTGTAAGAGACAAGTTTGAAATGATGGGCCGGTTAGTGCGGTTTAGCAGACAGACAGCATTTGATCTTTTTTTGCTTAACATGTCTCCTTCTGGAAGTAATGTCCCGCGAACTAGCCTTTATGGGTAAATTACACACTTCAAACTGTAAAGTGTTGTTATAAACGTCTTGATGAAAATCAAACATTTTCTAGATAAAGGAGAAAAAACGATGTAAAGATAATCTTACAAAAGGAAGAAACGTCGTTACAGACTTAGTTACAGAGCTACAAAAACAAACACAACATTTTTTTTTTCTTTTTCACATTTTTTCTGCAGTCTTTTCAAATAACTGATTTACAGAAACATGCTTCGAACTTTTTTTTTATAGTAAAGGTCGCAAACTGAGAAGGCCATCATCCGAACTAGAGACCTTCCGCAGTACAAGAAAGATGACATCAAGCTTGTGAAAAGCTTCTCAGATTCTCTAACCGCACACCGAGAAGAACTATAAAGCAGAGCCAGCAACCGAAGAAACAGAAGAAGGTGAATAAGCCCACGATGCAAGATCCGTCTGTGTGTATGTATATAACAGTTGAGAGCCCCTCTGCCTAGCATTCTAATGCATAAGTCTGCACCTGTTGTTCATATTTTTTGAAGGATGAGAATCGAAATAATCATATGTTAATTCAACAATATTACTTCAACAAGATCAACCTTCTCAATAATTCTACCTCGGCCAGGTTCTCCTCAGGTGAGCTGTTTGGTGCAGTGAGGTTGGACGCAGCAGCTGTGTTGTACCGGAAGATCCTAAGCTTCCCCTCCTGTGAAAGTATTTAATAAGTCTTTTATGTAGATGTATTATTGAGGAAAAAAAGATGCACAATATTGGATCACTAACCTTTGTCCCATAGACAAGACCTCCTCCAGGAGAAGGATGAAAGCAAGCGACATTAACTTCATCCTCTGAGCTTGGAAGTATTCTCACCAGTTCCATATCTGCAACTCTATAAATCTAAAGCAAGAGAAAAAAGAGAGCAAAATGATTATTTCAAAGTTTATATAGTATAATATAGGATCTTCGTAACTAGTTGAGCATAAATGTTACCTCCAACACTGTGAAAAAGTGTGATGTTGTTTCTCCATCACTCACAATGCTCTTCAAAAGAGAACCATGACGCCGTCCATATGCAAGCAATATGTGCTCGGAGTTTGGAGAGAACTGCACGGAAAATTCTAATTGTCAAGTACTTCATCACAATAATACTAATCAGTGAGCAACTTTAGCCTATTGATTAGTGGTGAGAATCTCATGGACCTACACAATAATAAAGTACTTTGCGCATTTCAGTGGCTCGCTCTAGATACAGAGAAACTAGTTGGGTGTGTTTCTTTGGTTAATTCAGGAAAAATCACACTTGAACCATACTTTAACTCAATCAGGATGCTGATTAATATACTATTTCATAAGATACTTTATACTATAAGAAATGAAAATTTCTCACTTCCTCACAATGGATGCATTTTATTTTATGGATCAAATCAATGCTATGCAAGCAAACAAACAAAGAATAGATAAAGAAAATGCCATAGTTACAGAACCATCATAGGCATCACAGTGAAGAGAACAAAGACCAATTACTACCCAACACCAAGTTCCCTTCCAGAAGAAGGAGCACAGAGAAAATTGCAACGGAGACTTATCTCTGTAAGAATATACCAAATCTAACCTGGATAGAGGTCAAGCAATGAGCAGCCCTAATTGCCCGTGACACAAGCACTGAACCAAATCTGTAAGACATATATAAACACATTCCATCGTTAGTTTCCTGCTATATTCCCTTTCAACAGTTGAGAAAATGTAATAACACTTACGTTTCCTTCTCGAGAGAATACACACGAAGTTCATACATGACTTGATGTGCTGTGACAGGATGCCGAGTAGGGGAAGTTGCAAGGCCAGAATCTTGTTGGACCAGAGTCTGCAAACCAGGATCTGCCTCAGCATGAGGAATAACACATGCAACACAAGCTGCTAAATATCTCCCACATGGCGAAAAATGGGCTCCCATCTCACTGCAAAGATAAACACACATAATGTAACAAAAGTGAAATCATCAAAGAGTAGCACACACAACTATATTAAGGAGAAAATGTACCTGCAAAGAACAGCGTGATGTATTGTTAATCGGCACTTGTCGGACCTTAGAATTGCACATGGGTCTTTGATGTCATGTGCCCACACTCTAAGTTTGACAGTACAAGGCAACTCTGCAGCAGCAATCGAAGAAGCCAGTTCGGAGGGGAGTCTGTTTACCACAGGCTGAGCATCAGCTCCAGCTTCCTGTTGAGCGTTACGAGAGGCAAGACCTCCTGCTAAACCAGATCCTGAGAAGCGGGTTCGGTCTCTTGCAGAAACCCCATATAAGTTAACACCACCAGGAATTTCTAGTGACGCCACTGCAGCCTCTAGACTGGCTGTGGATGTATGAGACGCTGAAGAAGAGCCTGTATGAGGAGGAGCTGTGCCACTACTACCAGTGGGAAGAACACCAGCCTGGCTTTGAGCCATCAACCACCCTTGTAGAAATGGTACCTCCCACGAAACTCTGTCTCTTGAGTGAAACAATTGCTGAAACTGTCCAAACTCAAGTAAATCTGATTGACTTGACACTTGCCTGGGAATTCTATTTCCTCCAACAGGTTGAGCTTCATCTATATCCATAGCATCAACGGCAGTGGTCGAAGTTCTAGCTCTAGCTTGGGAGTTTTCTGGGACAAGATCACCGGAAACAGCCAAGGGAAGAGGAGGAGGAGTAGACATTGTTCTGCTGCCGCCGTGTTCTACTGAACTCTGATTACTCTGAAATCTTGATTGCGCACTCCTTGGACCAGTAGCAGCAGTAGAATATTGGATTCTTGGATCATCAGGAGAGTATGAAGGCAAAAGCAAGTACGGTAATGGCACAAGTGGCAGTTCCGCTGCCATACTGGTATGACTGCCACCACTCTGCGTGTTGGTGAAGAAAATAGCAGGAGGTGGATATCGCAAATAGCCTGGAGATGTTGCTCTAGTCATTGCGGAATCTGATGAATCAATGTCAGTCACCTGCCATTTTGTAGTTTAAAAGAGTTAAGCCCACAAAGTGGCAGAAGAACAATGACACAATCCTCAATATGTTAGCTCTCACCTCTGCAGTCAAGAGAAGAGGAACCCCATGTGGATGAAAGTGTACAGCTCTCAGGGAACGCCTCGTCTTCAAGACAATCGCTGGTGTTGCGTCCTCCCCTGTCTTATTGTAATGCCATATGTGCAACTTCAAAAGAAAAAATAATTAATCAAACTTTAGGAGACCTTTACAGCAGATTAAAAGGCAATAAAATACCTTATGACCAGATGCAACGGCAAGTATATCACCTTCAGCGTGGAAAGCTATGGAAGCAATAGGTCGATCTGTTTAGGGAAAAGAATAAGAGGACGTTAGCTGATTATATGCAACAAAAAAGGAAAAAAAACAAAATGCTTAGCACTTACAGAAATCATGAGATCTAATACACTCGGAAGTTATTGCATTCCACAAGCGCACCTCATGATCTAAACTTCCACTAGCAACTATTTCTGAGTGGCGTGGGTGGAATCTGACCTGCAAGGAACTCAATTACATTAGATACTAAAGCAGTAGTCTACAGAAACTTAAATCATTGCAAAAAAGATAGAAAAGTTGACACCTATCATCCAGACCTACATAACCAATGAGGCAGTGACAAGACAATAGAGCCACCAAAAATTCATTTCAATTAGGTAATATAGTTATGGTCAAGTACAGCTCTACCTAGTAACCATGTGTAGTCATAAATTAAATAAGATAAAAGTCTCTAACTCACCACCCAGGGTGTCCTCCGATGGCCGCTCAGAACTTTTAAGCATTTTCCAGTCTCACAATCAATAATCTTAACAGTGTGGTCCCCACTACAAGATATAGTAAATCTCATTAGCAAATCTGGAAAAGATTCATAGTAGTACAACAAATAATACGTACTGAGTAGAAGCAAGAGTTCTTCCATCAGAACTAAAAGCTGCTGCAATAGTTGACCTTGGAGGAGGCACAAGAGGACAGTAGTCAGCAGATAAATGCTGCAATGACTCTGCCTCAACCCTACATACAAAAAAAAAGTAATCAACATAAACTAATCTTCACTTTTGCGATAAAGAAAGCTTGAATAGACGATGAAAGCAAAGGTACCATGAAATAAGATTATGTCTCTGCTCGCTCACAGTTTCGCTACTGGTTCCGCAGGGTGAATCAGAAGTATCACATCGCCTAACGCCCCATCGTTTCCGTGGCACAGACTTTGTTTTAGGTGAAATCTCTCTCTGAACCAGCAACCTGAAGACGCTCCTAGACCTGAAAACAATCATATACTCAAACCAGATCCAACCAGATCAGAAGCTAAAAGAATAAATTTATCTAGTTCAAGATTCATTTCCAAGCAAAACTACCGTTTAAAATGCTGAGAGACTAATCATGATTCATCTATAGTGCCAAATCTGATACTACATAAGATCTGTCTCCTCTAAAAATAATTGCATAATCTGAATATTCCTATATAAGCCTTGTAAGTAGCTGATCTAAGCTCTGGATCTCTAAGTCGTCACCAAGTATCCATAATTCAGATGCAGAGAAAGGGTTCTACTTCAATTCTAAGAAAGCTCTGACCTTTGGCGAGCCACTGGCTTTGGTGAAGGAACCAGCGGCGGAGGAGGAGGAGGTTGATCGTGTGACCAGATGGATTCTGTCATTTCGAAATTCATATGAATTATCTATGTGACATTCGAATCCATTAGATGCGAAATCTGAGATCTTTGTGGAAAGCGACGCCCAAATCCCCGATCTAAATTTTCAGAATTTTCCTCGCCGGCGGCTCGTGCCCTGTGGCGATGGGGGTTTGATTTTCGATGAAGCGCGACGAAGGAAAAAAAAACCTAAAAGGAAAAGACAGGATGCCTCCTTGTCTGAGGAAGGTCTGGTAATAAACGATTTTTTTTTTGCCCAGCTCTTTGATTATCTAGACACATATTTCTGTTTTTTAAATAATACCCCTATATTTTCTAATGTTTTGAAATGAATACCTTAGTATTGTTAAGTGGCTAAAACGTACAAAACGATATTCTCTGGATACATACAAAGTTACACGATTGAACAACTGGATTAAACGATAAAAATCTAGCAAATACAAATAATTTTAAAATGGTTACACATCGTGTGAATTTCTTAATTTAAGAAATACAATTTGTAAGTAAAACCAAACCTATCAAGTGTTACACAAACCTTTATATAGACCATGATCCACGGCACTGACACAAAGTTGTCGTTAACGATTGATTGATCCATAGTCTACGAACGATTGAACATAAGTATATAACATCTAAAAGTTCATAATGGTTAAATTTTGCGGATGTAATAGCACATGAAAGTTATTATAATGTTAGTTGGTAATAAATATATCTTACAGAGGCATTATGAAAAATATTGATATTTTCAAAATAAATTAGAAAAATAATTATATATGCTAGAAATGATAAAAAAGGAGTCTGGGATAAAAACCTTGAGCTCCACCATCTTCTGTTCTTCCTCTAGCTGCGCCGCTTTCTCACTCTCTTTGCGTCATTCAGGTTTGTTTCCATCTTCTTTGGAGAAATTAATTCAAAAGATTCCTTCCTCTCTTTCCTTCTGCTGTAGGAACTCCACATAGATCAGTAGGGATCCAATTGGTTTTGATATTTAGGTAACGGAACTTAGATTATGCAATCTATGGTTAACTCTAATTTCTTCGAGGGGGGACTTGTCTTCGTGTAGTTTGCACGCCCTCTCACAGCCAGTTCGCGTTAGGGGCTTCTGATTAACTACTCATAGGGTTCTTCTGATTGGTTCTCGTTTTAAGCAGGAGCAGTCACAATGTCGCGGAACAAGGGTTTGGCGGAGCAGGATCTTAGTAAATTGGATGTGACTGTGCTACATCCTCTGTCTCCTGAAGTCATTTCTCGCCAGGCTACTATCAACATAGGTAACCTCTGTTGATGTCGAAGAAGCTAAAACACTGTGCAATAGTTGAAGCTAAAGGCTATATATAATGTTCTGTCTCAGGAACCATTGGGCATGTCGCTCACGGAAAGTCCACTGTCGTGAAAGCTATATCTGGTGTGCAGGTAATTTTTACTATGCCTTTTTTCCCTTTTTCACAGTTCATTTGAGTGATTTGAATCTGTGATATATTTTGTTACTAGAGCAGTTGATTGATTGGGCAGAGTATGGACTCACTTTAATCATTTGTTTTATTTTCTGCTCTTGTGCAGACTGTCCGTTTTAAGAATGAATTGGAGCGTAACATCACTATTAAGCTTGGATATGCAAATGCTAAGATTTACAAATGTGAAGATGAGAAGTGTCCCAGACCGATGTGCTACAAGTGAGTTTTTGGCTTGCAATAGTCATCTAATAATAAGGTTGTGTTGTGTTGGAGAGTCTTAACAATGCATCTGTTATTCTAGGGCATATGGAAGTGGAAAGGAAGACAACCCACTTTGTGATGTCCCTGGATTTGAGAACTCCAAGATGAAACTACTGAGGCACGTGTCATTCGTTGATTGCCCGGTATGATGAGCTTTATGACTCTCTTCACTCTTCTTAACATGCTGTTTTAAAGATTATGGAATAGTCATTATCCTTTTTCAACGATCTGTTTGTTTTATTGCATCTTATGAATGTTTTTTGGTGGAGGATTTAAAGACAGAGGGTTGATGAAAAAGCATTAGATTTCTCCACTCTTAGCTTTATTCTTGTTTGATGATCTTCTTTTTCTATTATTCAGGGACACGATATTCTCATGGCGACTATGCTCAACGGAGCAGCCATCATGGACGGTGCACTTCTCCTTATCGCTGCAAATGAAAGCTGTCCGCAACCACAAACATCCGAACATCTCGCTGCAGTTGAGATTATGCAGCTCAAGCATATCATAATCCTCCAGAACAAGATTGATCTTATTCAAGAGAACGTTGCCATTAATCAGCACGAGGCCATTCAGAAATTTATAATGGTTCGATTTTCTTATCTCTTGTTGCATTCTCATTTCATCAAGTTGGTTAAGCTAAGAAATATCACATCCTGTTTGCAGAACACTGTCGCAGATGGGGCCCCAATAGTCCCTGTATCAGCCCAGCTGAAATACAACATCGATGTTGTATGCGAGTACATTGTCAAGAAGATCCCAATCCCCAAGAGGAATTTCATTTCACCGCCAAATATGATAGTGATTCGGTCTTTTGATGTCAACAAGCCCGGGTTTGAGGTTGATGAGATCAAAGGTGGAGTTGCAGGTGGAAGTTAAAGACAAACAAGGTTAAGTTGAAGATGAAGTTTATTTCTTGAACTTTCTTTCTTACGATTCAACGTTACAAGAGATGTCTTATTTATACATAATAATGAAAACCCTAGTCTTCTAAACAGGTGTCATCATCAGCTTGAAGCAAGGCCATCAAGGGCTGAGAATGGATTGGACAGCTTGAGCTCAAACTTCTCTTTTGCAGTCTGCTTTATCGTACTGCTTGCTGTCTTCTTGGACTGTAGCTCTTTAGTTTTAATAACCGCAGACGACCGTTGAGACTCAAGCTTGCTGGGCTCTTCATTGCGTTGGGCCTGAACATCTTCCGGGTACATTTTACCCTTTCCCTTTTGTTCTCTAGTTAGCTTGGTCAGGCCCAAGCAACTCTCTTTCTCTGCTTGATGTTTCTCTGTTTCCACAGAAGGTACTTGTGCTGTAATAGCCCCCCTCAAACTTGGTGTTGGTGGAACATCTACACCCAGTTTGTAGCGTAAGGAGGAGAAGGCCTGAGCCGGTAGTGACTTAGTAAAAATGTCAGCGAGCTGGAGGCGAGCCGGAACATGCTTTACTACTACAGCACCCAAAGCAACTCGTTCTCTGATATAATGATAGTCTATCTCGAAGTGCTTTGATCTTTTGTGGTAGGCTGGGTTCGCTGTTAAGTGGACAGAGGAGAGGTTATCACAATACAGCTCAGGAGTCACCGGTTGAGGTACTCCAAGCTCACGTAAGACAGAGCATATCCAAGACAGTTCCTTTGCCGTTTCTGTAAGGGAGCGGTATTCAGCTTCAGTGGAGCTACATGAGACGGTTGGTTGTTTCTGAGAAGCCCATGAGATGATGTTTGAGCCGAGGAAAGTGCAGAACCCTCCAGTAGAACGACGAGTAGAGGAGCAGCCACCCCAGTCACTGTCACTATAAGCTCTTAGAGTGAAATCAGTATCTGCAGTGAAGTTGATCCCCATTGACAGAGTGCCTTTGAGATATCTCAGAATCCTTTTTAGTAGAGTGAAGTCTGAGATAGAAGGAGCATGCATTTTTTGGCACACATAGTTGACGGCAAACTGAATATCAGGGCGTGTCAAGGTAAGATACTGTAACTTGCCAGCCAAGCATCTGAAGTATGTTGGGTTTGAGAAGAGAGGTTCCGGTTGCTGTTGTGGATCTTTTCCTCTGTTAAGCTGTTGAGGTAGAGGAGTGGCTATTGGGGAACAGTCGCTCATAGAGGCCACAGCGAGTATGTCTTTTGCATACTGTTCTTGACTCAGAAACAATCCATTTTCGTGAAAGATCGCTTGGATACCGAGAAAGTAGTGCATCTGGCCAAGATCTTTCATCTTGAACTGCTGGTTGAGAGCTTGTAGAAGTTGAACCATCGCAGTAGAGCTGTTTCCAGTCAGAAGCATGTCATCGACGTAGAGAAGAAGCATGATGACATCTTTACCTCGAGAATAAATGAATAGAGATGGATCTTTAAGACTGCAGACAAACCCAAACTCAAGAAGATAGGAGCTGAACTTGTCAAACCAGGCGCGAGGCGACTGTTTTAAGCCATACAAGGCTTTGTGAAGAAGGCATACGTGATCAGGTTTTGTTTTGTCAGTGAAGCCAGCTGGTTGTTTCATGTAAACAACCTCAGTGAGATCACCGTGTAAGAAGGCGTTTTTAACGTCCATCTGTTTGATATCCCACTTCATGACTGTGGCAATGTGGAGAACCGTTCTGACTGTTGCAGAGCGGACAACTGGGCTGTATGTTTCGAAGTAGTCGACGCCTTCTTCCTGGTCATATCCTTTTGCGACGAGTCGAGATCGGTGTGACTTGAAGGAACCATCCGCATTGAGTTTGACTCGATGTACCCATCTTGATCCCAAAACGTTCATGCTGGGAGTAGCAGGGACTAAGGACCAAGTTCCTGTCTCTTTACAGTTATCAATTTCTTCATGCATAGAACCGTTCCAACCCGGGTGTTTGAGAGCCTCTGAGACAGTTTTAGGTAAGGAGTGTGATGCCTTTTGGGTTAAGAGACAGTACCGAGGATTTGGTTTTGATATTCCAGCTTTTGCTCTGGTGATCATGGGGTGAGCTGATGTAAGTGTAGGCAAAGACGATTGTTCTGTCCTGCGTTGTGGAGTGGTAGAGCTGTTGCCAATAGAAACAGGATCGGAGCCTGACGTACACTCAGAACTCTCCACTCCACTAGCAGTAGAACAACCTGAGCCAAGCACTGGTGAAGGAGATAACTGAACTGATGATCGTGGTTGTCTTGGAGTAGCAGGAGCAGAGCTGTCGCTTGTCACAGAAGTTAAAGGAGGAAAATCCTCAGGAGTAAATATTGGGTGTTGAGACGTTGGCCTCTTGGAGGAAATCACCTTAGGAGCTTGGTGTTGCGTTGTTTTACTTGAGACGACAGCAGGAGTGGTCTTTTGGAAACTTTTGTACCAAGCATCCATTAATGGTGAGGTTGCAGGTGGGTGAAGATGAGCATACTCTTTTGAGAACGGAAAGGATTGTTCATTAAAGATAACATGCCTAGAGATATAGACACGACCTGTTGTGGGTAGAAGGCATCTGTATCCTTTGTATCGCTCATTATATCCCAAGAAAACACACTGCAACGATCTAGGGTCCAGTTTGGAAGAGGCATAGTCCCTGAGCATTGGGTAACATGCACAGCCAAAGACCCTGAGAGCTCTGTAATCTGGTGGCTTGCCATGAAGAAGTTCAAAGGGGCTTCTGGAGTCATCAAGGGCCGTATGAGGGAGGAGGTTACTTAAAAAATTTGCGGTAAAGAAGGACTCAACCCAATACTTGTGTGGGACTTTGCTGTGAAATAGAAGTGACAGACCAAGCTCAGTTATCTGACGATGCTTTCGCTCAGACAACCCATTTTGTTGGGGTGTGTGGGGACAGGAGATGAACTGTCTGATCCCATTCTGTTGGAGATGGCTTAGGAAGGGTTTGCTGACAAATTCCCCTCCTCCATCACATTGAAAAGTTCCAATAGAAGTATGAAACTGGTTTTGAACCATTGAATGAAATTTAACAAAGGTATCAAAGAAGTCTGACTTATACTTCAAAGGAAAGAACCAACAGAATCTAGAGTAGTTGTCTATGAAGACTACATAATATCTAAACCCCTGAACTGACATAACAGGTGAGGGTCCCCATAAATCACAATGAAGCCTCTCCAATGGTCTTGTGGCGACAAAGGTAGAAGCAGCAAAGGGAAGGCGTGAACTCTTTGCAAGTTGACAGGCTTCACAGAAGGTTTTGATATGTTTATTGATGTAGATAGACTTAGTTGATGATAGTTGTTGAAGAACTTGGAGATTTGGATGTCCCAACCTCTGGTGCCAAACATCATCAGACGCTGTGACTTGTCTTGACGAGTAGAACACTTGAGACGGAGCATCAGAGAGCTTGTAGAGACCTTTATTGCGACTTCCCTGAAGAAGAAGCTGCTTGGTTGACTTATCAAACACACGCACATCATCAGAGTCAAACACAAAGGCACATGGATAGTCTGAAGTAGCTTGTGATACAGACAGAAGTGATTTAGCCATATCAGGACAAACCAAAACATTATTTAAAGGAATGTTACCTGAGGCAGTTGACAGAGATGTAGAGCCAGTGTGGGTGATAGGAAGGAACTCTCCATTTCCAACCATCACCGAGTCAGAACCAGTGTAGGCCTGAGACTGTTGGAGATGCCGTGGTGAGTTGGTGACGTGTGTGGTGGCACCTGAATCAGAGAACCACTCATGGCCAGAACTGCTTGTAACGTCTGTGATGCGAAGGGCTGCTAGAGCATGTGGCATTTCCTCTGATTGATAACCGTTATCAAACCTATGCCAACAGCGAAGAGCTTGATGCCCTGGCTTTCCACAGATCTGACAGATGGGGCGTGAGTCTGAGTCGGAGCTGACAGAAGAACGAGAGGATGGTGAGACATGTTGATGAAAGCCTCGGCCTCTTGTTGAGTAGCCTCTGTTCTGACCACGACTTCCACCTCGCTGAAAGTTACCCCTTCCTCTGTTGGAGTAAAAAGCAAGGTTTGGAGTTACAGAGCTCTGGTCGACATAGCTTTGTAGTCTGTCTTCGTAGCTGGTAAGGCGAGGGACAACATCCTCAAACGTTGGTGTGGGATGAGAGTCCATTGAGCTTTCAATGGTGGTTTTGATAGGCTCATATTCTTTACCAAGACCATGAAGAGCAGCAAAGACTTTCATTCTTTCAGAGACTGGACTTCCGATAGAAGAGAGTTGAGAACAAACGCTTTTTATGTCTTTGAGATAGATGTCCATCGTCTTCTCCATCTTGGAGACGGTTTGAAGCTTTCTTTGAAGCTCAAATAAACGAGACGAGGATGAGCGGTTGTAGTAGCGAGCAAGAGCTGTCCAGACTTCATAGGATGTTCTACAATCGACTACAACACCAAGGATGTCTTCTGAAAAGGAACCAAGTAGCCAAGATTTGACGACCTGATCTGTCTGGAACCAACGACTTCGTTCTGGGTGGGGAACTTCTGTCTCGGTGCCGTTAATACCTGGAACACGCACGGTGGTTGGAGGTTCTGGATTGAGACCGTTCACAAAGCCAAGTAAGCCTTGTCCATTGAGGAAGGCTTCAAACTGAGATTTCCAGAGGATGTAGTTGCGCTCACTGAGGGTAACGGTCACACTGTTTTCTATACTCAGAGTTGGGGGATTGTACACCTCCATGGCCATAGCATCCGAGAATCTATCCCTGATGCTCTGATACCATAAAGACAAACAAGGTTAAGTTGAAGATGAAGTTTATTTCTTGAACTTTCTTTCTTACGATTCAACGTTACAAGAGATGTCTTATTTATACATAATAATGAAAACCCTAGTCTTCTAAACAGGTGTCATCATCAGCTTGAAGCAAGGCCATCAAGGGCTGAGAATGGATTGGACAGCTTGAGCTCAAACTTCTCTTTTGCAGTCTGCTTTATCGTACTGCTTGCTGTCTTCTTGGACTGTAGCTCTTTAGTTTTAATAACCGCAGACGACCGTTGAGACTCAAGCTTGCTGGGCTCTTCATTGCGTTGGGCCTGAACATCTTCCGGGTACATTTTACCCTTTCCCTTTTGTTCTCTAGTTAGCTTGGTCAGGCCCAAGCAACTCTCTTTCTCTGCTTGATGTTTCTCTGTTTCCACAGAAGGTACTTGTGCTGTAATAGAAGTATCCTACGGGTATCTCTCTCTCCCACTCTCTTAATCCTCAACTACAACTTGCTTGTGTCAGTATATACCATTGTGTCTCTAACTACATTTTTTTTATTCTTATAGGGTGTTTTGAAAGTGAACCAACTAATTGAGATCCGACCTGGAATCGTTGTGAAAGACGAGCGTGGCAACCCGAAATGTACACCAATATACTCCCGCATTATTTCACTATACGCGGAGCAGAACGAGCTTCAGTACGCAGTGCCTGGAGGTCTAATTGGAGTAGGGACAACGATGGACCCAACTCTAACTCGTGCTGATCGTTTGGTCGGTCAAGTCCTTGGTGAAATAGGCTCCCTACCTGATGTCTTTGTTGAACTCGAGGTAGGAGGGTAATACTTATAGTCTTATTAAGTATTCTTCTTCTTTGGTAGTTAGTTAATTCGGTTAATGTTGTAGGTGAACTTCTTTCTTCTACGGAGACTGTTGGGAGTGAGAATAAAGGGATCAGAGAAACAAGGGAAAGTGACGAAGCTAACGAAGGGAGAGGTTCTGATGCTCAACATTGGTTCCATGTCGACGGGAGCCAAAGTTGTAGGAGTAAAGAACGATCTGGCTAAGCTGCAACTCACTGCTCCTGTTTGCACGAGCAAAGGAGAGAAAGTGGCACTGAGCAGGCGTGTGGAAAAGCATTGGCGTTTGATTGGTTGGGGTCAGATTCAAGCTGGAACCACCATTGAAGTGCCTCCCTCACCTTTCTGAGCTTGAAATTTTTTATTTAACCCTCAAAAAGATAATAAAAACTCTTTCTTGTTCATGTGGGGATTTTTTGAAAGAGTACCTATTAGTTTACTCTGTTTCTGTGTGTGTGTTTTTTTTCTTTCTTAGTAGGGATTATTGGTTGTTGTATTTTTATGGATTTGAAAATCTGAACTAAATCTAGTGTTATTGGTTCTATGATTTTCAAATCTGTATTAAAATCATGTGTTATTGGTTTAATGATTCATAAATTCTATATCAAATCAAGTGTTATTTAATCGCACGGATTTACTAATATATTTGATTTTATAATGGATTTGAATGGATTTGCTTGGATTTGCTAGGATTTTTCTGTTAAAAATACAAAGACTCAAATCCGAGGGAAAACCTCTGGATTTGTATATTTTACTTGGATTTATAAATACTATATGGATTTCTAAATCAATAAAAATATATAAACCAATAACACCCACTTATTAATTTTTGTTATCATGTTTTTACTGGGTGCAATTACCCAATTTTTTTTAATTAACAAAAAATATAGAGCATGGTTCAATTTGTGGACCAACCCTTGTAGACCGGATTGGTTTGTTCGGTTAAATCAGATGAATTTTTTTATTTTTTATTTTTTTGGCTTCTCCACTCTATAAACCCTATTAGAAAAGCAGATTCAGAAGAAAAAATTCACCAGATTTCTCTTCGATTCATCTTCTTTGGCTGTTCTCGAACAGTGATGGCTGAGAGAGTGATGGAATCAGGGTCTAATGGTGGAGATGCTGAGAAGTCTCTGAAAGATAAAGGGAACGAGTTTTTCAAAGCTGGGAACTATCTTAAAGCCGCAGCTCTCTACACTCAGGCCATCAAGCTCGATCCTTCTAACGCTACTCTTTACAGGCACGTGTTCCCTAGATTATTCTTTCGATCAAAATGATAACTTCCTCCATATTTGCGAATCTTAATGTTGAACTCTGATTGGTTTCCTTCAATCTGAGCTTAGTTCTTAGAAGATCTGATTTTTTTATTCTCTTGTGACATGTTAGACCTTAAGAAGCTTGTTTAACATTTCGCTTATATTCAGAAGCTCAATTGTGATTTGTAGTATTAAAGTTGAGGTCTTTATTAAGGTTATGTGAAATGTTGCTCAGATTAGATCGCTGAGCAGATTTTAAAATGTTGTTGAACTTTTTTATTTACCCGATGGTGCAGTAACCGAGCTGCTGCCTTCTTGAGTCTAGTTAAGCTTAGCAAAGCCTTGGCTGATGCAGAGACAACCATCAAACTCAACCCTCAATGGGAGAAGGTAATATATTCAGACAAGAAGAGATTGTTGCTCCTCTGTTTCTGTAATATCGTTTTTGTAGTTCTAACAAGTGGATTTTACGAATCTATCTTTTTTTTCAGGGCTACTTCAGGAAAGGCTCTGTGCTTGAAGCCATGGAGAAATATGATGATGTAAACCTTTTTCTCTTGTTTCTTTTCCTTTTGATTACAAAAGCTGTAATCATAAATATTTAAAATCGCTTTGATGATTGCGACAGGCCTTGGCTGCGTTTGAAATGGCTCTACAGTACAACCCACAGAGCGCAGAAGTTTCAAGGAAGATCAAGAGGCTTGGTCAGCTGCAGAAGGAGAAACAGAGAGCTCAAGAACTCGAGAGTTTGAGGTCTAATGTCAACATGGCCAAGCATCTTGACAGCTTTAAATCTGAATTGGTTAGTTTCTCTTGAAAAAATCATTGAAAACCTTTCTCCCTGCTTCTGAATTGTCTTTCATACACTTGCAGTCTGCAAATTATGGAGCTGAAGAGGGTTGGAAAGAGATGTTCTCTTTTCTTGTTGAGACCATGGAAACAGCTGTCAAGTCGTGGCACGAGACATCTAAAGTGGATACCAGAGTCTATTTCCTTCTTGACAAAGAGAAAACACAAACCGATAAGTTCGCACCAGCAGTCAACATTGATAAGGTATTAAAGAAGGGCATGAGAGAAAGAAAAAAAACAACACGAGCTCTTCTTGTCTGTCTGCTAACACTATCTGTTCCTTGACAGGCTTTTGAGTCACCACACACACACAGTAACTGCTTTACGTATCTGAGGCAATACGCTGAAGAGTCCTTTTCCAAAGCTGCTTGCTTAGTGACATCAAAAAGTAGCATATCCTACCCACAGGTGAATCAAATCTGTCTCTTTTTCTTGCTCGCTAAAAGTCTGTTTAATAATATTATGGACTGATAGTGATGATTAAATATTGTGGCTCCCAGGTGTGGAAAGGTCAAGGCTCAAGGAAGTGGAAGCTCGGACAAAACGATGGAATCTTTGTTCAGTTTGAATCTCCGTCTATTCGAAATGTTTGGTTCATTCCTAGCTCGAAAGAAAAGGGGCAAACGTTATGCAGGTTCTTTCTCTCTCTCACACACACTTATCCTCTTCTTGGTTTTGCAATGAGCTTTGTGAAATCTATTAAGTACCATGACTTACTTTTTTTTTTTTTTATCGAAATACCATGACTTCACTTCACACAAGCTTTTGTAACTTAACTCCAGAGGTTAAATAGTTATGAACTGATTTGGGGGTTTGATTTCAGGGATCCTCAAGCTCTAGATATCGGTGCACATGAGATTCTCCCTCGCATCTTCAAGGAAGTATCGAAGAGCTCGTAGTGCATTGTTTTATTGCAGTTTGATTCTCTACTCTCTATCCAGTTTTTGATCAATACTGAAGAAAAAAAAGGAGTTTCTCGTGTGTTTGTGCTACTCAGACAACCCACCCACCTGTGTTGTTTCTTGTTTAAGAGCTTTTTGTTTTATGTCTTCAAGTGTGAAAATCCAATGTTAACGTCCAATATTCATCATTGACATCAACACAACCGTATGGTTTGTTAAGTCTTAGGTAGAAATGCTTGATTCTTGTGAAAGCTACCATGAACAATATTTTTCACTAATGGCCCTATGTAGCCCAACAAATTAAATTAGTTAGCCCAGATTAGTTTGTTTGAGAGATAAGAGCCCAATAAAGTAAATAGCTGGGTCTGAGATTTGTGAAAATAGAGGATTCGGCCACACTCCACTCCACCGACGACAACCGACAGGGTAGCTATCAATTTGACTCCATTTCATTTGAATTATCCCAAACCCATTATCTAATCCTCTCTTATTTTTAGACTAGTAAAACAATAATTATATTTTTTGTAAATTTAGTCATGTTTTAAGAACAAAAAAACATCAATATTTTGAAATTTTCTCGTTATTAAATCATCTATCTATATGGAAAAATACTTGTGCCCTCATACGTACGCATGAACCCATAAAAGTATTGAATCAAATATTAATGAGGATTTGGTGGGAATTGATTTGGTAGCACGTCCTAGAATGTAGCTTTCGGAATCAGGCAAACACATTTAAACATTTCTTCTCTTAAAAATAGAAAATTAAAATCTGTTTGGTAAAAAAGCATTTCCATTGGAAATTTTCATAAAGAATAAAAGAAAAGAAACGAAAAGACATTATTATTTGAATAAATAAATAATTTGAATATTGAAAAATCCATCCACTAATATATAAATGCTTTCGGATATTCAAAGTGGTGATAACCTGGTAATGAAGGAGATTAGAAAACAAAATAAATAAATAAACGCGTCACTCTCTCTCTCTCTCTCTCTCTCTCTCCTAAACCCTTTCGCATCTCGCTTTCAATTTGAATCTCCAATTTCTCCGAGACTTAGATCCAGAGCATAATCTTTGCATTGTTCATCTCTTAACCTCTTATCGGAACCGACTCAGAGTACGCGATCGATTATTGACTCGGCGAGACATGGGAGGTGCGGCTTCGACGCCGCGAAGTACCGGTGGTGACGATGTTTCGGTGGAGGAGTACCTCATTGCGACTTTCGTCGGGGAGAAATCGTTTCCCTTGGCGTCTGATGTCTGGAACAAGCTGCTTGAGCTTCCCTTGAGATCTCGGTGGCCCCGTGATCGCGTTCACCAAGCCTGTCAACTCTTCGGTTAGTCAAAATCTGTTGAAACTCTAGTGTTAGAGTGTGATTGGTTAGTTAGGATTAGAAAGGATGAGACTATGCGCAAACGAAATTGGATGTTAATGACGGCCTTAGTGATAATCTTAAGTTTGATTATCATTTTTTTTTGTCTTTGTTGTCGTTTGCAGCACAGAGCAATGGAAACACTAGGCACCTGGCGAAACTATTGATTCATCTGTCGTGGTGTTTGCAAGAGCTTCTCCAAGCTTCTTCTGATGATGATGATGATGATGCTCACTCTTCTCTCTATAAGAAAGCTCTTAACGCAACCTATATTTCATCCCTCTTTTTGAAGCATTTGATTGAGAATGGCAAAAGTGAGGAGTTGCATCTCTCTCTCGACGAATCTGAGCCTGTTCCTCATGGCTTTGTAATGGGTAATTATTCTCTTTATTAGCTCTCTTTACAGCATTAAGGCAACTCTTTAACTGGATTCAGATGGCTTATTGAGAGTGTATTAATGGTAATGGCAGATCAAGATATCCAGAATTTTGTCATGCGTAGTTTGTTGAGCTTCATTGGATCAACCGAAGTGAGGTATGCCATACTTATTCTATATTATTATTTATAATGATGATCAATTTACGTATCAAATGTCCCATTCTCCTGATTTTCATCATTTATTTGGCAAGTCCCAACTCGTATGTTCTACATCAGGAACTTCTCAACTTCATGGTTGTTGCAATGTCGACTCAGCTTCTCTCCGGACCATCACCTGGACCAAAAGATGCCAACCCTTTTCTTGATGCAGCAATGGCTCAGGTAACATCTTCATTAGTTTTTCCCATCGTTTGCATAGGTTTTGGGCCCCTACCAATTTACGTTCTTTCTTTTGCTTCATCATTTTTAGGAAAAGTCTATAGTTTGTATGGCTGTGAGAAGGTTGCTACTTAATTATATTTCCCGAAACCATACTCCGAATGCAAAAACCTATTTATATTCTGATGGAGATTCACCAGGCATCTTGGAAAGAGTTGGTTCTGCAGCTGGTAGGTGTTCGTGTTACTTCATTTCATTATGTTTGTCTTATTCTCGTCCACGTTGACCCTTTTCTACTGCCTTTCCGTTCGTTATGTTTTCCTGCTTAGATTTTTGAATCATTATATATATTCATGAACACTTTTCTTTTGCACATGCAGCGACATTTGTGCTCTTGCCTTTGAACTATCTTGTAAATAATACTGGTGACGGATCTAAATATCCACTAGCAGAGTCCAGCCTTCATGTTTTGCTTATCCTCATTCACTACCAGAAGTCGATCTTGAGTGATGAGTCCATGACGGATAAAAGTGATGACAGTGCTACTTCAGAATCAGTCTCTAAAGTTCATGTATTTTCCTCTGGCAATACTTTTACCAAGGCTCTGGCAAATGCTAGAGATGTAGAATGTGAGTTTTTTTTGTTCTTCATCTTTCTGACTAGGGTGAGTCACATGTGTATGTCTAAACTGTTACCTTGGTTGCAGTTGACCGCTCAGATTTGGAGGGAAATGCCTACTCTGGTCCACATGTTCGGATACCATTTGCTTCGTTATTTGATACTCTTTGCATGTAAGTTGTATTCTCTTCTTAAAAAATTGTATTTTCTTGAGGTTTTTCTCTACTGTAACCTGTTGTTTTCATAGAGATTTATCCTGTATAAGAAGTCTTTATTCAATAAGTTCTTTGCTAATGGGTAATAACGCAATCTGGCAATATAGGTGTTTGTCTGATGAGGGAGCTGTCTTGCTCCTCTACTCATTGTTGCAAGGGAACTCCTACTTCAAGGAGTATGTTTTGGTGCGAACTGATATGGATACTATGGTATGATTCATAAACTCCAGTATTTTTCTGTTTCATTTATTTTGTTCCATTATCCTCAAAAGTAGAAATTCATACTTCGATATTGTTTCATGTGTTGAAGTAAAGTCCTTGTGGTTTCATATTAGTGATCTATGGTATAAAAATATGTATTTTGATGGACAGTTGATGCCCATTCTGGAAACGCTGTATAACGCTTCGAGGAGAACATCATCCAATCAAATATACATGATGCTAATTGTACTTCTCATACTTAGCCAGGATTCATCATTTAACTCAAGCATTCACAAGATGGTATGTGTTGTTATCTGTTGTAGGATTGGAATGATATTTCTCAACTTCGTATCTTTTCTGATCACGTTTCATTTGAATAGATACTTCCTAGCGTTCCATGGTACAAGGAGCATCTCCTTCATCAGACGTCTCTTGGTTCCTTAATGGTCATTATTCTCATCAGAACAGTGCAGCACAACCTTTCTAAACTGCGGGTATAGCTTTACATTCATGTATTAGCAACGACAACTGTTTCAATTTGTACTTAATTGTTTAACCGTTCGGGTAGGTTCAAACCTTATAAGAGTGTGATCAAGTTGATAGGCATGTATCAAACTGGAACCTGCAACTTATTTGGAGATGCATCATAAAATGAGCACCGAAGATATAAATTACTTTCCGTTTAGGCTTGGTGGTGTTATGCATTATGTATAGAAGGCCATTTGTTTGGTAAATTTGGATTGTGGTGCATGTTGTGACAAATTTTTGTTTCTTGGGGGTTTACAGGATGTGTATCTGCAGACCACATGCCTTGCAACCTTGGCTAACATGGCACCTCATGCCCATCATCTTAGTGCATATGCTTCACAGAGGCTTGTCAGTCTCTTCTACATGCTTTCTCGAAAGTATGCAACTAATTCCTCGTCCTTATGACTTTTCATATTTTATATATTCGTCTTGTACAGAACGATGCTCATCATGGATCCTTTAGAACTGACCATGATTTTTTAATTAACAGGTATAACAAGTTATCAGACTTGACAGGTGATAAGCTGCAAAGTATCAAAATAAGCTTGTCAGGAGAGGATGATAGCGTTTCAGAAGATCTGGTAAGGCATAGTTAGTTCAGGCACACAATACATTGCAGTGAATCATTGTTATCCTTGTGGTTTATATTTGTAAATTGTATTTTTGCCAACTTGCAGGCAGCAGAGTTGCAAATCTTTACTGATTTCTTGAGACTTGTCCTTGATATATTAAATGCAATTTTGACGTACGCGTTGCCTAGGAATCCCGAGGTATCACAATGTCAATTTTTTACTTAGCAGCATGAATCATATGTTCTTTTTCCATACTACATTCTCTGAATCAGTTTCTGTTTCTGGTTTATGCAGATTGTCTATGCAATCATGCATCGGCAGGAAGTGTTCCAACCTTTCAAGAATCATCCGCGATTTCATGAGCTAGTCGAAAATATTTACACCGTACAAACAAACCCATAAGCTTTAAATTCTTATAACTTTAGATAGAACAGAGTATCTGATTGATCCATCTGTCTCTCACTTGCTTAACCAAATTATCATTTTATCTATTTAGGTGTTAGACTTTTTCAATAGCCGCATGGACACTCAAAGATCGGATCGAGAATGGTCAGTGCAGAAAGTTCTTCAGTTCATCATCGACAATTGTCGGTCTTGGCGAGGCGAAGGCATGAAGGTAAACAAACTCTGTTAACACTTGCATATGTCACTGATATAGTATTCTTTTCACTACAATTCTTAAAGCTCATTGTTCACTATTATGAATGCAGATGTTTACTCAACTACACTTCTCGTATGAACAAGAGAGTCACCCAGAAGAGTTCTTCATTCCATACGTCTGGCAACTAGCTTTATCCCGATGGTAACACTCTTTCATCACTATATAAAAGAAGAACACCCATCTCATTCCTCTTTAACCTTTCTCATTGTTCGCAGCGGATTCAGTTTTAATCCGGACGCCATCAACTTATTCCCAGTACCACACCAAGTTGAAGTAAGTACCATCGAAACAAATTGTGTTAATTCAATATATGAAACTTATTAGCCTATCCAAGTTTTGACATGACCTCTGCTTCGGTGCGTTTTGCTTGCAGGAACAAATAGAAGACGGAAAAGGAGACGAAGTGGAAGAAGGGGAAGAGAAGAAAGTAAAAGAGTTGATCGAGCAGAGAATCGTCTTCGATCCATAGTACATTCCGATGTGGGTGGGTGGGTGGGGGGTATGTATATATTCATACGGTTAAGGGTTCAAATAAGATAAAATGTTGACGTAATTATTCTCCAAAAAATTACTTTTTCAAACATTGTAGGTTTTCGGTACATTAATAGTATACTCTCTCTTGATGTGTAATAACAAATGACGTTTCGGTCTGAACGTAATGCCCTTTTAACACACATGAAGCTTTTACCGATCGAGATTCCGACGAGGATGACGATATCCTCGGAACCGTAACGGGAAACTCATGAATCTCATCGATCCATGGATTATTAGTCTTCTCCTTGGAGGGATCAATACTTCTCAAAGCTCTACAAACCGCACTATTACACTTGAAACCTGACCCAAAACCAATCTGCCAAGTCTTACCTCCTCTCTTAATCCTTCCTTTAGCTTCACTATAACCAAGCTCATACCAAACCGAGCTACTCGAAGTGTTCCCAAACCTGTTCAAAGTCATCCTCGATGGCTCCATCTGCCACTCGGAAAGATCCAAATTTTTCTGAATCTCATCGAGCACCGCTCTTCCTCCTGCGTGGATGCAAAAATGCTCGAGAGCTAGCTTGATGTCAGAAACATAAGGCTTGATTCTGTTGACTTTAAACACTCTTCGAGCCGCGAGTGTCGCAAAAGTTAGAAGTTGTTCGGACATTGGTAGGACTAGCGGTCCAAGCGTGGTAATGTTCGTTTTGAGAGCGAGACACCGATTTTGTTGTTGTTGTTGTTGTTGTTCGTGTCTTCGCGATGGTAAGCGCTGTTGAAGGCGTTGTCGTCAGCTCCTTTGTGGCCTTGTGGGTACTGATAGTGTGGAGTAGTTGATACTTTGAGAGGCGGCGGTCGGAGGAGCGGTTGGAGAGGAGAACGTAAATATAATGAAACTCGTTAAACACATGCATGCATGTTTATAATTTACGTGAAATATATGCCACCATATACAGTATGTGAGATTTTACATGCGTATATTTAGTTTCGAATTTTTCTCAAAATCTATGTGTTAAAAACCTCCTACAAAAATATTTAATTTTTCGGTAAATGTTCTATATATTGAAGCATATAATCTTTAGTGATGTTTTAAAATTTCTAAATTCATTCTATATTTGTATTAATGTATATTAAACTCTCTTTCATTGTACATGACTACACGGGCATCGTTTTAATTTTTAGTCAATTAATTTAGTAAAATTTCGTAATAATCCATAAATTGGTGGATTAACCACTATAAAATCGTTATTTTATAGAGAAACAGAGACAACAAAGTTCCAAACTACTTTGAACTTCATCATATGTTAGTGAATGATGCAAATATGCATTAAAAATATTTTCATATTTTTGAATTTTTTTCAAAATCTATGTGTTAACCCATAGAAGTTAATCTTCGGTAAATGCTCTATATATTGAAGCCAACGGTCTTTAGTGTTGTTTTAAAATTTCTAAACATATTTTACATTTGTATTAATGTACATTAAACTCACTTTCATGGTACATGAGCATCGTTTTAATTTCTTATCAATTTATTCAGCAAAACTTCATAACACTCCCTAAATTGGTGGACTAACCACTATAAAATCACTACTCTCTAGAAAAACGGAGACAACAAAGGTTCCAAACCTCTTTGACCTTCATCATATGTTAGTGAATGATGCAACTATGCATTAAAACAATATTTTTATATTTTTGATTTTTTCTCAAAATCTACGAAAATATTTAGTTTTTCGGAAAATGCTCTATATACTAAAGTCTATGATTTTTAGTGTTGTTTTAAAATTTATAAACACATTCTACAATTGTATAAATATATATTAAACTCTCTTTCATCCTAAATGGACATCGTTTTAATTTTTTGTCAATTAATTTAGCAAAACTTCATAACACTATCTAAATTGGTGGACTAACCACTATAAAATTGCTATTTTCTTGAGAAACGGAGACAACAAATGTTCCAAACCACTTTGAGCTTCATCATATGTTTGTGAAGGATACAAATATGCATTAAAACATTATTTTCATATTTTTGAATTTTTTTTCAAAATTTGTATGTTAACCCCAACGAAAATATTTAGTTTTTCGGAAAATGTTCTATATACTGAAGCCTATGATCTTTAGTTTTGTTTTAAAATTTCTAAACACATTCTACATTTGTATTAATGTATATTAAACTCTCTTACATTGTACACGGGCATCTTTTTAATTTTATGTCAATTAATATAGTAAACTTTTGTAATACTCCCTAAATTGGTGGTATAACCACTATAAAATTGTTATTTTATAGAGAAACGGAGACAACAAAAGTTCCAAACCACTTTGGCATTCATCATATGTTATTGAAGGATCCAAACATGGATTAAAACAATATTTTCATATTTTTTAATTTTTTTCAAAATCTATGTGTTAACCCCTACGAAAATATTGAATTTTTCGGTAAATGCTATATATACTGAAGCCTATGATCTTTATTGTTGTTTAAAAATATCTAAACACATTCTACATTTGTATTAATGTATATTAAACTATCTTTCATGGTACATGAGCATCGTTTTAATTTCTTATTAATTAAATTAGCAAAACTTCATAACACTCCCTATATTGGTGGACTAACCACTACAAAATCGCTATTCTCTAAAAAAACGAAGAAAAAAAGGTTCCAAACATCTTTGACCTTCATCATATGTTAGTGAATGATGCAACTATGCCTTAAAACAATATTTTCATATTTTTGAATTTTTCTCAAAATCTACGAGAAGATTTAATTTTTCGGTAAATGCTCAATATACTAAAGGCTATGATCTTTAGTGTTGTCTTAAAATTTCTAAACACATTCTACATTTATATTAATGTATATTAAACTCTCTTTCATACTACATAGACATCGTTTTAATTTTTTTCAATTAAGTTAGCAAAACTTCATAACACTCCCCAAATTGATGGACTAATCGCTATTCTCTTGAGAAACGGACACAGCAAAAGTTTCAAACCACTTTGACCTTCATCATATGTTAGTGAATGATGCAACTATAAATTAAAACAGTATTTTCATATTTTTGAATTTTTCTCAAAATCTATGTGTTAACCCCTACGAAAATATTTAGTTTTTCGGAAAATGTTATATATACTAAGCCAACGATCTTTAGTGTTGTTTTAAAATTTCGAAACACATTCTACATTTGTATTAATGTATATTAAACTCTCTTTCATTGTACACGGGCATCGTTTTATTTTTTTGTCAATTAATTTAGTAAAAGTTTGTAATAATCCCTAAATTGGTGGACTAACCACTATAAAATCGCTATTCTCTAGAAAAACAGAGACAACAAATGTTCCAAACCTCTTTGACCTTCAGCATATATTATTGAAGGATGAAACTATGCATTAAAACAGTATTTTCAATTTTTCATATTTTTTAATTTTTTTCAAAATCTATGTGTTAACCCCTACGAAATATTGAATTTTACGGTAAATGCTATATATATTAAAGCCTATGATATTTAGTGTTATTTTAAAATTTCTAAACACATTCTACATTTGTATTAATGTATATTAAACTCTCTTTCATTGTACATGGGCATCGTTTTAATTTTATGTCAATTAATATAGTAAAATTTCGTAATACTCCCTAAATTGGTGGACTAAACACTATAAAATCGCTATTTTATAGAGAAACATAGACAACAAAATTTCCAAACCACTTTGATCTTCATCATATGTTAGTGAAGGATCCAAATATGGATTAAAACAGTATTTTAATATTTTTGATTTTTTTTCAACATCTATGTGTTAACCCCTACGAAAATATTGATTTTTTTGGTAAATGTTATATATACTGAAGCCTATTATCTTTAGTGTTGTTTTAAAATTTATAAACACATTCTTCATTTGTATTAATGTATATTAAACTCTATTTCATGGTACATGAGTATCGTATTAATTTCTTATCAATTAATTTAGCAAAACTTAATAACACTCCCTAAATTGGTGGATTAACCACTATAAAATCGTTATTCTCTAGAAAAATAAAGAAAAAAGGGTTCCAAACCTCTTTGACCTTCATCATATGTTAGTGAAGGATGCAACTATGCATTAAAACAATAATTTTATATTTTTGAATTTTTCTCAAAATCTACGAAAATATTTAGTTTTTCGGTAAATACTATATATACTAAAACCTATGATCTTTAGTGTTGTTTTAAAATTTCTAAACACATTCTACATTTGTATTAATATATATTAAACTCTCGTTCATGCTACGTAGACATCATTTTAATTTTTTTCAATTAATTTAGCAAAACTTTATAACACTCCCCAAATTGGTGAACTATTCACTATAAAATCGCTATTCTCTTGAGAAACGGACACAAAAGTTCCAAGCCACTTTGACCTTCATCATATGTTAGTGAATGATGCAACTATGAATAAAAACAATATTTTCATATTTTTGAATTTTTCTCAAAATCTATGTGTTAACCCCTACGAAAATATTTAGTTTTTCGGAAAATGTTCTATATACTAGGCCTATGATCTTTAGTGTTGTTTTAAAAATTTTAAACATATTGTACATTTGTATTAATGTATATTGAACTCTCTTTCATTGTACACGGGCATCGTTTTAATTTTTTGTCAATTAATTTAGTAAATTTCGTAATACTCCCTAAATTGGTGGACTAACCACTATAAAATCGCTATTATCTAGAAAAACGGAGACAACAAAGGTTCCAAACCTCTTTGACCTTCAGCATATGTTATTGAAAGATGAAGCTATGCATTAAAACAGTATTTTCATATTTTTGAATTTTTTTCTAAATCTATGTGTTAACCCGTACGAAAATATTGAATTTTTCGGTAAATGCTATATATACTGAAGTCTATGATCTTTAGTGTTGTTTTAAAATTTCTAAACACATTCTACATTTGTATTAATATATATTAAACTCTTTTTTATTGTACATGGGCATCGTTTTAGTTTTATGTCAATTAATATAGTAAAATTTCGTAATACTTCCTAAATTGGTGGAATAACCACTATAAAATCCCAATTTTATAGAGAAACGGAGACAAAAAAAGTTTCAAACCACTTTGAACTTCATCATATGTTAGTGAAGGATCCAAATATGGATTAAAAGAGTATTTTCATATTTTTGAATTTTTTTCAAAATCTATGTGTTAACCACTATGAAAATATTGAATTTTTTGGTAAATGCTATATATACTGAAGCCTATGATCTTTAGTGTTGCTTTAAAATTTTTAAATACATTCTACATTTGTATTAATTTATATTAAACTCTTTTTCATGGTACATGAGCATCGTTTTAATTTCTTATCAATTAATTTAGCAAAACTTTATAACACTCCCTAAATTGGTGGATTGACTACTATAAAATCGCTATTCTTTAGAAAAACAAAAGAAAAAAAGGTTCTGAACCTCTTTGACTTTCATCATATGTTAGTGAAGGATGCAACTATGCATTAAAACAATATTTTCATATTTTTAAATTTTTATCAAAATCTACGAAAATATTTAGTTTTTCGGTAAATGCTCTATATACTAAAGCCTATGATCTTTAGTGTTGTTTTAAAATTTCTAAACACATTCTACATTTGTATTAATGTATAATAAACTCTCTTTCATGCTACATAGACATTGTTTTAATTTTACTTCAATTAATTTAGCAAAACTTCATAACACTCTCCAAATTGGTGGACTAATCACTATAAAATCGCTATTTTCTTGAGAAACGGACACAACAAAAGTTCCAAACCACTTTGACCTTCATCATATATTAGTGAAGGATGCAACTATGAATTAAAACAGTATTTTCATATTTTTTAATTTTTCTCAAAATCTATGTGTTAACCCCTAAGAAAATATTTAGTTTTTTGGAAAATGTTCTATATACTAAGCCTATGATATTTAGTGTTGTTTTAAAATTTCTAAACACATTCTACATTTGTAATAGTGTATATTAAACTCTCTCATTGTACACGGGTATCGTTTTAGTTTTTTGTCAATTAATTTAGTAAAATTTTGTAATACTCCCTAAATTGATGGACTAACGACTATAAAATCGTTATTCGCTAGAAAAACGGAGACAACAAAGGTTCCAAATCTCTTTGACCTTCAGCATATGTTATTGAAGGATTAAACTATGCATTAAAACAGTATTTATATATTTTTGAATTTTTTTCAAAATCTATGTGTTAACCCCTACGAAAATATTCAATTTTTCAGTAAATGCACTATATAGTGAAGCCTATGATTTTTAGTGTTGTTTTAAAATTTCTAAACACATTCTACATTTTTATTAATGTATATTGAACTCTCTTTCATGGTACATGGACATCGTTTTAATTTTTTTCAATTAATTTAGTAATACTTCATAATATTCCCTAAATTGGTGGAATAACCACTATTAAATCGCTATTTTTAAAGAAATGGAGAGAACAAAAGTTCTAAACCTCTTTGAATAGCATCTTATGTTAGTGCACGATGAAACTATGCATTAAAACAAAAAAATTACATTTTTGAATTTTTCTCAAAATATATATGGTTTAACCCCTACGAAAATATTGATTTTTTCGTTAAATGCTTTATATATTAAACTTCTACTCTTTAGTTTTAATTAAAAATTTATAACCCGTTATACATTTGTATTAATGTATGCTAAACTCTCTTTCATATTACTTATAGATCGTTCTAAATTTTTAACAATTAATTTAAGAAAACTTCATATAGTGCATAAATTAGTAGATATCTACTATAAAATACCTATTATCTAGAGAAACAGACACAACAAAAGTTCAAATATTCTTTGACCATCATTATATAGTAGTGTAAGATGCAGCTATGCACAAAATAAGATTGTCATTTTTTGTCTTCTATGAGTTAATCCCTTATAAGAATATTAAGTTTTTCGATAATTTCTATATACTGAAGTTTAAACTCTTTAGTGTTTAGGAGTTATGCCAACATTCAGAATAGATATCATGAGCGTCTAGTGGCAGATTCTCGCAAATTTAATTTTAAAGTATGAAGTTCACAAACAATATATTTAAGTAAATGATAACTACAAGAGACTAATTAGATGCATTCATTACAACAATAAATGCATTTACTTTTTATACTCCCTCTGTTTTTTAATGTTACATATTTTACATTTTTCACATATTTTAATAAAATATATTAAATTTGCATAATTTTTTGTGTTTATCTTTGTTCCATAATTTTAAGCCAATAAAAATTCAGTAAGTGAAATTAAGTTTTTTGAAATTTGTAATTAATTAATAAAACATGTTCTGAAAATGTAAAAAATAGATCTTTTTAAAACAACTTTTTTTCTAGAATATGTAATATTAATGAACAAAGGGAGTATATGTGTAGAATCAGGTGTGTCTTTAAATGCTCTAAGAAAATAATGAATGTATTATGTATGTAACCTGGTTCATGATAATTAGTTTTGAAGTTAGAATTTTAGTTACATAAACTATCATTTTTTTGCCAATAATATAAGCTATCATTTTGGGTCAGAGTTTTGAGTTAATACTAATATGCATGAAAGTATGTATACATCATATATATATACTGCAACCCTCATATATATATATTTTTTAAATGACAAAATCACTATATTCTTTAAATTAAGACTGATGATAAATAATTGTTTGTGTAAACTCTAGAGCAAGTGTTCACGTAAAAGTAATTTGTTTGAGTCTCATAAGAGTAGTAGCTTTCACATACAATCACAATATACCGTTTAGTCAATGTTAACTTAGCATTCGGTTTTGTCGTTTTAACTGCATGCATGCATGTCAGTTGGCTGCACTCTTTGAATGCGAGAAGTATATTCCAACAACTAATTTAAATAAGAAAACTTATAAAGTAAAGGGAAATAAATCAACTGATCATTGTATGGTAGGATGTTTAGAGTTGTGGCCTTGTTATGTCCATATGAAAATACACCTTGTCCTCACACATTCTTATCTAGAAAGTTAAGATGCAGCACATATATACCTCTGATAATAAGTCATTTATTTCGATACGATGCATTTAACATACAAATGTATATGTATAAATATACATATTAATTATTACACACATCAATGGTGGTCTCCATCTTGAACAAGAAAAGGTGGTCTCCATAAATTCATATATTCTTCATATATAGATTTGGTTCATGCATTAGTTCAGTCTCATTAAAGTTTGGGATTAAAGTTTCACATACAATCCAAATATGTGTGCGGGCGATTTTTCTTTTGTAGTCATGTAAGTTCAGTCTAGAATTGATATCATACATTCACTGTTTACTGTTATCATGTGATTTACATAGTGATCCGTATATATTTGATCAGATAAAGTAGATAAACATTAATAACACGACAAAATGATATATAAGACAACGTGACCCAACAAAGTTAACAAAAATTTGGGGCTTTGTTGATTTGAAAATTCATGCAGAGTTTTTGGGATAGAAACAAAAGGAGAAAAAGTGGTAAAAGAGAGGGATGTAGACAAATCAAGGAACAAAGGTAGGGTTTAAGATGTTTTTGCCTCTAAATTTTATTGGATGTAACTTGTCCTTCCATCATCTCCATGTTTTCCTTTTCTCACTAATTTAAATTTCGGTTTTGGAATTTATGGTGATGTTAATCTACTCTCCTCTTTTGGATTTTGCCACTCATGTCCTCTCTCAATTCCCTTAAAGTTTAGAATATAAATGCAATACAAATTTTGTTACTATTATATTTATAATTTCCATATACTGTATATGCTTTTACTGGCCATGAAAGAATCCTCTTTAAATATAAATTGGGTTTATTAGGTTTAAATATAAATCGGGTTTATTAAATATGTATACAAGCTTTGGATTTTCTTTTCCAGATTAAAAAATATTACTTTTTATCTTCTTCGTTTCTTTGAATAACATTATATCCTTCCATACGAAATCGATATAGTTAATAGCCATCACATCGCATCATCTTCATTCACATCATATATCAGATCACCAAATCTGCCTCTCATTCTCTTCTTATCTCACAACAAACGGAATTTCATCCACGAAAAAAATAGATGTGCCATTCATCATGATCATCTAGAATCAGATATTTTATAAACCAAATAACATGGCTCTCGTATCAACTAATGGGTGCCACACAGAATTATTATCTATTCCCACAAAAATATAATGTACGTACGTATTTTGTTTTTAACAATCGATATAATCTGTAAATTATAATGTTTTGCTACAAAGTATAGTGGTGTTTATATTATATATGCGTGTTTATATCTTCAAATTGCAAGCGAGTATTGAATTTTCTGTAATGTGAGTTTTTAGCAAATAAGTATAAAAGATGCATTGTGTATTTAATTTGCGTTGGTGGTGTGGAATATTTATATACAAGAGGGCTACGCTTTTATTGTGGGAAGAATAATTGAATCATGTGGATGTGATATGCATAATTGGAAGGTTCCGGCGAAGAATCTTGCGGAGAGAATCAAACTTAACTATATTTTTTTTTTGGGGGTCAAAAACAATATAGTTATATATATATTTGGAAGTCAAAAAGGATTTGTGATCACTTAATTATAAACTACAACGAGAAGAAAAGATGATTATATTTTTATTGAGTTTTAGTTACAGAAACTAAGAAAAAATGCCGGGGGGGGGGGGGGAGAGGAGGTTATTTTATTTTATTTGCTGGAATGTCAAGAAGGTTCAACTTATTCCATAGCGGATATTTTCAATCTAATAGGAGTAGTTTTATAATAATCTCTTCGGTTTAAAATTTTATAATATTATTATGAAAGCTATTAAATTATTCAATATAAGTTTTCATATTTGAAAGTCCTACAAAGAATAATTAAGGATGTCCTAATCAAATGCAATCATATACGAGCTACAAAATAATCCCAAGAAAGATTTTAAACCGTAATTAAGTAATAATAGTTGTGATTAGTGTGAAATCGAACAAGATCACTGTATCAAAGGGTTCAGATTCAACCACGTGTCTAAAATCCAATTAACCAAATATCTCTTTAGACCATCTCCAATGCTACACTATAATTTTCTCTATATCTACTCTATTAAAATAGAGTCCTATTTTTATCTACCATACACAAGTCTATGTTAAACCATTCATTATAAATTTAACTAAACATCTTAAAATTACTCATATATAATATTCTCCTAAGAAAAAATATACATCTAAACAATAACATTTCTAAGAAAATATAAAAAAATTGTCATTAGGTAATTATCATTTAACTGTTTATTATATTTAATATAGATCATATTTTATATATTTCAGTAACTAATTTTGAAATTAAATAGTATAGCCTAATTCTTTTTAAATTATCAAATTAAATTTTTATATAAAACAAAATAAATAATATTTTTATCGTTTGTAACATTTTATGTTTGATATTTTAGTAAAAATCAAAATATTAAACTGAAATATAATATACTAAATATAATAATATTAAAAAAAATTAATTTATTCGCATAAAAACATTTCGAGAATAAAAATTTCTAAACAAAGAAGCTAATAATTTATTTTATTAATTCATATAAAACTAATGTTTAAAATGAAACTATTAATATTGATGTTGTATTTTAAATAAATAAACAAAAATACTTCATTAATATATGATTTGTACAATATCATCAAAGAAATTTCAACAAATAAAAAATTTTAAAATAAATTATATACATAAAATTAATATTAAATATATTTCTTTATAACATATTTTATATTTTAAAAGTTAATTTAAATATATAAATATATCCGCACAGATGTGCGGGTTAATATCTAGTTCCACTCTAAAATAGAGTAACTCTATTATAGAGTTGGATTTTGCTCCAATGGTTCACTCTATAATAGAGTTACTCTATAATAGAGTGAAATATAGAGTATTTTTGTTTTTTCATTCTATATTTGGAGTAAAAAAAATAAGATTACTCTATATTTCACTCTATTATAGAGTAACTCTATTATAGAATGAACCATTGGAGCAAATTCAACTTTATAATAGAGTTACTCTATTTTAGTGTAAATTATAGAGGAAAAAATAGAGTTCCCTTGGAGATGCTCTTAGTACGACATACACATGCAGCTACCACCTAGAGAGATATATAATAGAGACTCATCTCACTTTGTATTATTTGCGTGTTTTTATAAAAACCTTTTTCCTATCTTCCTCATCACCTTCCCAAGAAGAAGAAGAACATTGGAAAGAAGAGAGATTAGCAATGATGGGCAGTGTTGGGCTGAATCTGAGGGAGACTGAGCTGTGTCTTGGTCTTCCCGGCGGTGATACGGCGTCCCCGGTGACTGGAACCAAGAGAGGATTCTCAGAGACGGTTGATCTGAAGCTGAATCTGAACAATGAACCTGAAAGCAAGGAAGGATCTAAGAGCCACGACGTCGTGAGTGCTATTTCCAAGGAAAAGAGTTCATGTCCCAAAGATCCAACCAAGCCTCCTGCCAAGTAATATTACCATTATCCCCTTTTCTATTTATTTTGCAATCTTCGCCTAATTTTCTTGTTCTTATCTTTTTTTTTTGAACAAGAAATAAATCTTTACAAAAACACTAGTATTTCCTCCAAGTTATTATTTCTAGCGATACCGGTTAATGTTTTCACCTGAAAAAATATAATATGTTGTGTTAGTAAAAATCTAACTAAATAGATAAAGGTATGAGCAAAAAAAGAAGAATAAACTTTCCAAAAATGTAGTCACTTAAGATAGTTTAAAAAAAGAAAGAAGTGATATGTGTCTATACGGGTTATGTTTCCTTAACTTGTTGAAAATCCGCGGGAAACAAAAGGTATAATTCGACCACCTATTAGACCACAGTCTCATGAAAATAGGATATATTTGAAACACCAGTAAAAACTGATTTGCTGATAGCTTTCTACAGCTTATATATGTAACATATATTAAAACATAAACATTTTCCATTTTCTATATGTATAATTGTATAGGGCACAAGTTGTGGGATGGCCACCGGTGAGATCATACCGGAAGAACGTGATGGGTTCATGCCAAAAATCAAGCAGTAGCGCGGACACGGCGGCGTTTGTGAAGGTGTCGATGGACGGAGCACCGTACTTGAGGAAAATCGACTTGAAGATGTATAAGAGCTACGACGAACTCTCTGACGCTTTGTCCAACATGTTCAGCTCTTTTACCATGGGTACGAACGTTATATAGATATATATTTCTTACTAAATAAGTAAATATATAGTGCATCACGATAAATACCAAGTTTGAAAGATAACAACTCAATTAAAGGCTATAGACTTGCTTAGCTAAAATTTTATACATAAGTATATTTTATTGTGAAGGAAAAAATGGAGGAGAAGAAGGAATGATAGACTTCATGAATGAGAGGAAAGTAATGGATACAGTGAGTAGTTGGGACTATGTTCCCTCTTATGAAGACAAAGACGGTGATTGGATGCTCGTCGGCGACGTCCCTTGGCCGTACGTCTTCTTCTTCTTCCTTATTAATGACGTATGATTTAATTAGAGCTTATTTACACGATCATTTTAATAACCCCTCAGTTTAAATTTATTCATTAGAATGTTCGTTGATACATGCAAGCGTTTACGTCTCATGAAGGGATCTGACGCCATTGGTCTCGGTATGTCTTTTCAACTAATTCATTTTTTATACTCGTGCTTATTAGTGCATTGTCTAAAGAGTTAAATGAATATATATTGATATATAACCAAAGATTGTGGGAATTTTTAGTTGCTAATTAATTGAAAAACGTATTTCAGCTCCTAGAGCAATGGAGAAGTGCAAGAGTAGAGCTTGAAGTTGAAAGATTAAGAGGTAATGGTTTTTCGATAAAAAAAAGAGAGGTAATGATCATGTATTTGATTAAACACATTGATGAGTGTTAATTGTGGGTTTTACTATGAAAATCTTTGTTTCAAATCTACATTTTTATTTTAATTGTCTATTTTGATATGAATTATATGTTGGGTGTGTAGATACGATTTATATGCTATACTTATAAGTAATGAACTTAAGTTAAATATGTGAGACGTTTGTAATAGAACATATGTAATAATTTTGAACATCTTTTGTGTTTGTCTTTCTTTTTTGGTAAAAATGTTTATATGATTAGCTAGGAAAATGCCATATATGTTATAAACGCAAAACACTAGCAGTATTGTATGGCGCTGTCTGGCCTAACGGTATTTAATTTTTATTGCGAGCAACCGAGTTTGTCTGGCTTCGGTGGATAAGCCTCTAGAAGATTAGACGATGAAATTATGGTCTGCCAGTCGAATTATAAGGAAAAAAAAACACTAGCAGTGCTGTTTTATTTCTCCAAACATAGTTTCGAAACCGAATTAACTCGAATAACAACATACATGTACATGTTAATATGTATATTATATTGAATGAAAATATGAAAATGGAGAGAACTCAATTTGCCGGTATACTGATTTGTTGGTACTTAAAGTGATAATTGGCTTTGGTTGGAGGAAATAAAATAGATAAATAGAACCCATAGGGAAGAGAGGGAGCAATGCCATGTGCATCTTCATGGGTCTCTTCATATCATCACCTTTGTTTATCATTTCATTTCCCAATACACTAACTAGGAATATAAACGTTTCAAACTAAATTTAATAGGATTATTTGTCATAATTTTATACTGCAGACAACCTTTTTCTAACCCCATTAAAAGATCAAATTATATAAATATTGCAACTTTCAGAAACGAAATATATTTGTAGAATGTCATAAATATGACCTATATGCTAACTTTTTTTATTACAAAAACGTATAGATAAAAAAAGTAAAGATATGTATTGGCCTATATTATATTATAGATAGTATAATACTTAGGGACCCTTTTATGGTGGTTAATATTCTAATGGAGCTATCATATATGTCTCAAAACACTCTGATAATTATTGGATGTTTCAAACGTTAAAAATAAGAGAGTAATACACATAGTATAATACAGATATAGATCAAATGAAGAAAATCGAGAATGCAAATTTTTTTTTTTTTGATAAACCGAAGATAAATATTGATAATTGGGGAAGCACATGGAGAAGATGTTGAATCACAAACGAACAATACATGAACTTATCGCGTCAACGTACATGCATAGAAAATATGTCTAAATATGTATGTGTAAACATAAACATTTGTACAACTGGTTACGCTAAATGTTCTGAATATGAGTATTTACATATTTATATCAACTTGTTGAATCACAGGCAAACGCATGTTCGATGTTTGATGGGGTCAATAACTAATTTGACAAGTTGACGCTCTAGGGGGTCCTTCAGCAAACTAAATGTACGCTAATACATGTTTCATAAAAATCTCAAACAGTTACAAGTTAAATAAATAACAAAAATTGGATAACGAATTAAATGGTCTAGTTGAAATAAACCATTAATTATGAATTAGGGAACAAAAACAAAAGACAAAAAAAAAAAAAAAAAAGGAACAAAAACAAAAGTAGTTCCAATACAGTTTTAGTTATGATTAGCTGCGGTAAATGTTTTAAATGTCAAAAATTTTCATTTTTCTACATAAACTCGAGATTAATATCCATGAAAGACAACAACACACTCTAAATCATTGATGTCTAGTAATTGGCCGGCTTACAAGTTACAACAGTGAGTTTCTGATTCCAAGCGGGCCAATTAAATTATTTTCTTTCAGCTGCTTTTTCTCATCTACAGATTGGGAAATGAACCCAAATCTGAAGCCCAAAAGGAAAAGATGAGGTCAACTAAAGAGGTTTCGTTCTTCATCGGTAACTCTGTTACTGCTCCCTTGACTATATAGGCTTTTTCCGGTTACACTCCCTGGATTGATGTGTAATGTCAGAAGAACATATGCTGCAATGACATCAGGCTTGAAGTGGATAACTCACAGTTTAGAATGGTTACAAAAGATAAGCTACTTGCAATGTAGTAG
Organism: Brassica rapa; assembly: GCF_000309985.2. Taxonomy (NCBI): domain Eukaryota; kingdom Viridiplantae; phylum Streptophyta; class Magnoliopsida; order Brassicales; family Brassicaceae; genus Brassica; species Brassica rapa. Next base: position 22,561,931 of record NC_024802.2, on the reverse strand, counting down.
AGTGAGGATCGGATCAATTAGGAGACGCCATAGAACATAACTATTGCATATATCAGCTTAATATCTAAGTGTGTCAGGTTAATTACGGTTTAGCTAATCACCTAATAGACAGCTCATACTAACTAAACCGGATCGTATAAACTTTCATTTGATTCCTTAACGTCTTGCACAATGTCTAATAATGAACACAAAGAAAACAATCAGAGTTTAGTTACAAGCACCAAATGCAGCTCAAATCCCACTGTAATCACCGTTATCTCCGCCGGCGGTAGAGAGCATCGGTCCATAAGGCGATTCCAGATCATCCGTCACAAGATCCTCCGTTCCTCTCAGCGCCGCGTGTAGGATCAAAACCAGAGCTCCGAATCCAACGGTGGTGAGAGCACTAAGCCAAACTCCAGTGGTAACTAGCGCTGCGATCGTAAGACCGATGAGAAGCACCGCGACGACGCCGTCGTCAACGGTGAATCCGAAGACGGTGAGCGCCTCCTCGCGAGCGAAATAGAGGAAGAACCAAGCTAAGCCGACGGCGACGAAAGCGAGGATGGCGATTGGGCGTGTGATCAAGGTTAGAGCGAGGAGGAGGGAGAGGATGATGGTGTAGTTGATGCGGAAATGAGTGAGGTTCTGAGTGAGGCGAGTCGTGGCGTCGGAGAAGGAGGAAGGGAAGCTGAAAGCGGAGAGATCGAGGAAGTCTCCCCATGGACGAGCCGCGCCGTTGATCGATTGAACCGTTTCCTTGATTCCAGAGATCACTTGATTCGCCATTGCTGTTTTGCTATCTCCACGAATCTCAGAAACCCTACAAATCCTCAAGATAGAGGGCGAAGAGAGAGAGAGAACGAAGAGAAGAAAACTTTTTTACAACTGAAAAGGCCCAAGCCCAATCACTAGAAGCCCATCTTTTTGATATAGAGACATCTTTTTCATCACATTACTTTTTAGACCGTCAAACTCACAATAAAATATTGACTATATAGCATATGGCCTGGATTGAAGTGGTTACAAATTATAGTTTGTGATGCTTGACATTTAATTAATTATGTAATAGACCGGGTAACAATGTTAAATTTAAAGCTAACCAAGCTACAAGTGTATATTAATCAAATGCTAATGAAAATTGACATAAATTATAAGGCAGGTAATGAACAAAACGAAACTCAATAACATTTGATTTTAAGATCCTGGCCACATGAAAACGCATGAGAGCTAGTGTTGAGAAAATATCTAAAGAAGTTTCATCATAAAACAACAAAGATGGAACACATTCCCTAAGTATAACAACAAGCTCTTCTACTTGAGGGGAATGAAACGGGAGGAGTGGGTAGCACCAACACCAGGCCTACCGTGCTTAACCGGCTTGTATGAGATGGAGAACTCAGCCAAGTAGTGACCAATCATCTCGGGCTTGATCTCGACCTGGTTAAAGGTCTTTCCGTTGTACACTCCAATGATGCTTCCGATCATCTCTGGGACAATGATCATGTTCCTGAGGTGGGTTCTCACTGGTTCTGGCTTCTCACCTTGTGGTGCCTCCCTTTTCTAATTATTAACCAAAAAGCATCAAACACTTAATTGTGATTAAGGCAAATTACTGTTCTTAAGTAAACATGATAAGTATTAAATGGCAGACTAAAGATATGTTGATCATAGCAATAGTTTCCAGTAATAAGAAAAAATGTAACAATCATAAGTAGATAAACAAGGCTATTATATATAGCAGGTAGATAGATTCAGCAACTCAAACATCTCTATGATACGGATTAATTGACATAAAAACTGTTGTAAATATACAGAAAATTTTCACGTTCAAGCCACAAACTATAGATTGCAACAAATAAAAAAAAAACGAGACGGAACACAAAGACAGACATTCTTGGATCTGAAAGACATAACTGATTTATATTCCGACAATCAAGCCCGTTTCACTACAACAGTAAGAAAGAGAGTACTCAGAGTTTAAAGCGAAATGAAATGCTTACCGCCTTACGCAGCTTCTTAATCAGAGCCATTGGCTTCCTGGTCAAACCTCTAGAGAACCTAAACCAATTTCAGACAGAGAGATATGTCAGAAAAAAAACATAAATCATCCATTACAGAACATAATCTACAGTGTGAAATCATTTTTTATTGTCTTAACCTTCTGCGAATACGAGAAGGGAAGAGCTTGACAAGGTCATCAGTAGACATATCGAGAAGAGCATCGAGATCAACACCTTTGAAGGCAAACTTCTTGAACGTCCTCTTCTTCGGGACTCCTGCTGCAGCAACCTCTGGTTCAACATCCGCCTACAGATAGTATTTAACCAAACCATCAGTATCAGACAAACGAAATGAGAAAAGAAGATTAAGAGGTTGAGAACTCTCACCATGATTAGATCTCAGCAAAAAGGATAAAAACCCTAGGACGGTTAGAGAAGCTTGAGAGACTGGTTGTCTGCGACAGGTCTTTGCGGAAGAGAGAGGTTTTGGTTCGGCGCTACAAATTATATATGGGGGAACACTTGAGAACCCTATATTCTTATTTATTATTTAGTGTCTCTATATTCGCTTTATTTTCATAACAGCACGCACTTTCTTTTTGTTAGCTAACACAACCCCTTGTGTAATATTTTTTTTTTGTTTGGATCAAACTAACATTTCATTATTTAGAGGTTACTCTCCCAAACTGGAATTTGCTACAGACAAAGCAAGGACTGATTTAGTGGCAAAATCAGTCTTAAATTAAAATTTTGAGAAATGAAAATTAGAAAATAGCATCAAATAAAGATATAAAGTGATATATATCAAATATATCGAAGAGTTTATGTTGACTCTTTCATATTTTTCAACACGTTGATGAGTGATAAGGAGTCCAGATAGAACCGCTAGGGATCGAACGACATAAATTGAAACCGCAGACGATGGATTCGGTCATAAATGATGATGATACATGATTATGAGTTTCCGAGAATAAAATGAAACAAATTGAATTATAGTTTCATATTTAGTGAATTACTAAGTTATTTTTTAGTGTAGTTACAAATTGTAAACATATGAGAAAAATCATATCTTCAATACTTTGAAGATAAATTGTGATCTCCATTTAATCTTGATTTTGGTGAAAACAAATTTTTGTCACTTGTTGTAAACACATTATGAGGAAGTCATATCTTGTTATATACATAATGTTCTCAGTTATGAGTTCTCAGTTATGAGTTCTCAGTTATGTTAGTAATCAACTTTATAAAATCATATTCATATATATATATATATATATATATGTGTATATATTTGTTAAGCAGTAGAAAAGTGAAAAAAAAACATTTTAATAATTTTATTCTTATTTAAACTAGTACAACAATACTAGAAAAATCGGAGGAAAACAAATCAAAACAGAAGTTCAAAACAAATAAAAATTAAAAAAAGACACAGTAAAAGACAACTAGTTAACAATAACACATTTTGCTTGGGTCTTTTCGATTTTCTTGATGGTATCATTATGTTTTCTCTGGACCTCAGGCCTTGATGGGACTATAACAATTTCCGTCCAAACTGAACCTGGCTGGCTTAACAGGTTTGTATCCGAGTAAAGCTCGTAAATGGATTCTGCATCTGGATTAAGATTGCTGACCCGTTTTAAACACTCGATGTCTTCTGGATCCACCAAAAGCCTACTATTTCCAGCTTTCCACGCTATAAGCTGCTCCAACGAACCAATCAAAGAGAAAAACATGTTACATGTTAGTATATGTATAGAACAATGACGTTATATTGATATTGACTTTTAACTTTATTACCCTTGGAGGGCCACCAACAGCATTGGTGCAGTAAAGCCTAGCGTTATCGACAAGCTCACAGTACTTTGGGAACGCATTAGCAAAACTCTTGTGTGATTTTAGCTGAGATTTCACCCTCACTGCTCTCTTCACCATTAGAGCTCTCCGTATGCCTCGTGCTACTGCCAGATAAGCATCACAAACCACACCGACCAGCTCGATCCTATATGGTTTCAAGTCTTGTTGTTTCCCATGTGGTTCTGTTTCTTCTTTCCTCCAATATTCTTCGGTCGTTGTACCGTCTTCGTTCACCTTGTAACCTGCGCCCATTCTATATCTATGTTTGTGGACGTTCCTAGCCATTGTGATCATTTGTTCCACGAATGGCTCCCATGATAAGGTTCCATCCATTATCACATCACGCCCTTCGTTTAATGCTGTTACTAGTAATGATGATGCAGCATCGGTAGATGATTGGTGAACCTATATTATGTTATATAAGAAGAAACCAAAGTATATGTAACATGTTAATAACAAAATTAATATACACGCATCTAGGACTATAGGAGCTTTAAAAATAGAATGAACGTACCAATTCAGCAGTTTGAAGCATATCGTCGTGGTGACCTCTAGAACTAAGAGCTCTATATATAACATCCGTCTCCTTAAACGCATCTGCTTCTATCAACACTGCGTCGTCCCCTGCCTCAGACCAAAAGGGCCTGCCAAAATATACATTTTTTTGTTAATTGAATTGGCTTTATAACTACATGCATGTGTTTAAAAAAAAAAAAAAACTACATGCATATAAGCAAAGAACATAAAATGCAAGCATGCATATTTTGTATATAATAGATATAATTTAAACTATACTCGTGGAGGATATCTTTGAGGACGGTGCTCTTTCCGGCGCCCATTCCGCCGCCCATAAGGAGGAGGACCGGACTGCGTTTGTTATGAGCCACCGGAGACATTACTTCAGTACAGTGCGACTCACCGCTGCTGCCGACGTTGATGACTTTCATCTCTTCGACTAATGTCGAGAAAACCCTTGTCACCTTCAGGTCTTTTGTTACTCTCTCGAACCTTTGTTTTCTGCATTATATTAAACAAATGTATAAAATCAATTGGATATACGATCTTGTTGACATGGTCCACTTAGTTTTACAATATTTTTAATGTTAATGAATAGTATATTTAAAGTAGATAATTAAGTTGGAGTCATTAGCACGGCAACGATGATTACGCAATTCATATACTATTTTATATGCATTTACCAACTAATGTATTTATATATTATATATCTATATACAGGGGCGAAGCCAGGTTACCCACTATGGGGGCCTGTGCACCCGCAATATTAATTGATAATGTAATTTTCGTGTAAAGAAACATAAAATTTCAGCTAGAACAGATGGTAAAATGTTGGTGTGCACCCGTAACAACCAAGGTTCGATTCTACCTTTTGACATGTTTCTATTTTATTATAAAGAGTGCACCCAGTCATTATACATCCTGGATTCGCCCCTGTCTATATATATATGATAGTTGTGTCCTTGTGTGGGAATTGGGATCATATAGAATTATTGGATATGGAACAATTCAATCACAACCTTGTCGCTGCCATCACAAAGTCCTTGAGTTTTGGTGCTTTCTGATCCGATTCGTCGCTTAAAACCTGTCGTATGGAGAAACAAATATTTTATTATTCATACGCATTATTATATTATATATATTTTTAATTCATACGCATTATTAGCCTACTCCACCCAGCGGAAAAGTTGAATGTTTCTTTTTCTAAAAAAAATGGAATGTTTAATATATATTTGAAAAAAAAAACTAATGATATCATAAAACAACTTGAAAGACTCAAAACAAACCTACAAAATACTCTCCAATCAGTATTTTTGTGCTAAAAACACTTCAAGTAGTTGTCAAAATATAAAACATGTTGATTTTTTATGTACAGAAACGAAATTAAGTACCTGAGAGATGAGGTTGGAAGATTGAGTCCAATTGAAAGCAAAATACGTGAGAATGCATCTTTCGAATTCTTCAAGGAGATGAACATAGAGAGAGTCAGGCTCAGCTTCATTCACCAAATATTCATACACATTCTCATCATATCCCTTTGTTTTCACCAAATATGCATTTGCCAGTTTGCATAGTTGTGGGCATTCATTTGGATCCTCAAATCCAAGCTGTCTTGCTGTATTTTTGGATATAATATGTTAATATTGAATCAATAATACTTGTCAAGCAATTATTGTTGTAAAAAAAAAAAAGAGAAATATAAATGTCTACATAAGATAATGAAATTTTACAGAGGTCCCCCGTAATTTCATGAAAGGTCTGTATGGAGATAAAGTGGTATATGTATCATTTATCATGTATGTAGTCTATTAAAGCCTCCATCACCATAAGCTATATAGACTTGTGTAGATAAGCCCTTATAATGTCAGGTATATATAAAATCTCCACTAGAACTTTATGCAAGAATTTGGAAGAATGCAATCAATGATATCATGTGATTACAAGCTTCGGTGATAAAGTAGTACATGCATATAGTCTATTAAAGCCTCCATCACCATAAGTTTATAGACTTCTGCAGATAATCCCTTATTATGACAGGTTTGTGTATAAAAAGTCTTCACTACAACTATATATATTCTATAATTTTAATTAATCAATGAGATCATGTGATTATAGGCTTTTGAGGCAGTATCAAATTATCAATATAACTGTCCTATTAATATAATCAATTTGGTCAATAGTGATTCTTTTTCTTTCTTCCTACTTAGAAGTATTAGCAACTTTTGTTTTGGGTTAGATATTAGCGGAAGTTCGTTGTTACAATGTGTTGGAGAAGCAAGAAAACGTACCAACATAGTGGGGGAATCTCTCGAGGTTTGATCGTCGACCTGAATCTTTCCTCTCAATCAAAGGGGCTATCTTCTGATCTTTGTTCCCCATGGAATCACCTTGATGAGCTTTCCTGCGGCGAAGGAATGATTCTCTGGCAAAAGCAGCAGCAGCGACAAGACCACCAAGAGAAGCGAGGAGGAGATGAGTGAGATTAAGTGATTTGCATCCACCATTTAACTCATCTGGCGTTCCTTCTATAGTAAACAAAACCAACCAGAGAGAGAAATCAAAAGAACAAAATATTATTTTATTATTCATCAAATACGTTATTTACCTGTAGGTTTAATCACTTTTTGAATTAAAAATGTGTACTTGGCACGAAGATTGTTACGGGAAGCAGCAGTAACTCGGCACATGCACCATGATAACTGATATCTACTCTTATTATTATTATTATTTTTTGACCAAATATCTACTAGTATTATTTTACTCTTCTCATCTATGTGTTCTTGGTGAATTTCTCTTAATAATGCAAACTTTAATTTGGGTTTTCAACGCTCATTATTATATAGGAGTACGCAGTAATAGTACTCAATTATTATTATTATGTGATCAAAATTGCATCATGCGTGATGTAGTGCATTTTATATACATATACAGAATCAACAGTTTTAAAATATATAAGATTCCGGTCGTCTTAGAGTATCTCCATTCTGATTATTTAATTAAGATTTTCATTTGAGTTATTAAAGAGAACCTAAAATTTTGAGATTCACAAATAACTTTTTTTTGATACTTTTAAGAACCTTGGTCTGATAGAAGAGATGATGCTGCGTCTTGAGAATGTGATAGCATATCCCCGTTTATTTCTAATTAAACAACCCAACGATACCCTTCTTTAAACACCGGCAAGCTTTGGAGGATAATTGTAGAGATTTGGTCAGCTTCTTCTAGCGTCCAATATATGGTTTTGCTTTTTTGTTGAAATATTTAGTTTTAAAGACTATAGCTAGTAAGGAAGCTGGATGTTTCATTAGTCTCTCCAAGCTTGCTTAGCTATATTATCATGACAAATCAAAGTGTTCATTTTGCATTACATGGCCCAACGCAAAAACAATCGTAGGCAGAGGCTAAAACATAAAGTAACATCTGCTGTTTCAAAGCACTGGAATCATGATGATGCGAAACTAAAACAGAGATGAACATTAATCAAATTCTAAGTTGCCACAAAGATCGTCGTTACAATATCGTAGATCACTTGGGATTTATTATAGCATTATTATTAAGTATCTGATTCACGCAAACTCATATGATCAGATAAAAACAAATTAACCGATTCTTATTTGCTCGAGGGTAGAGAAATAGATAAATAGTAAAGAAACAAAGATTCATTCAAAGCTTAGGACGGGGAGCAAGGTACTTAGTATGGCGACCTTGAGCAATCATCTTGCCATTCTTCTTCCTCCTCAGCTCAACACTCGCAACCGCAACAGCTTTACCCACACGCAGAGCCCTCGACTCAATCTCTATCTCTTCCTGTAATAAAAATCACTAATATGAATTTCTTTTCTTTCTCAACACAAAAAGTACGTAATAATTAATATGATATTCTTACGTCAAGGAAAGCAGCATCAAGGTATGAAACATTGATCTCCACTGACACTCCCTCCGACTGATCTGAATCTACGTTTGTGTAAATTGCAGCTGTCCCTATCAAATCCACCACTGTCGCCATTGCTCCTCCGTGTAAGAATTTTCCTGCGTTCTTTCCTCAACAAACCAAAATATTCCAAAATTAAATCGAAGAATAAGGTTTTTATAAAAAAAATTATAAAATAAATATTTTACCAGGAGATGAGGTTGGACTTTCATGGAGCATACGATTCGACCAGGTTCGATGAGATCTACTTTTATACCTTTCAGCACGAATCGTTCGATGAATCTGGATGGTAATTTCGCAACTTTTGATTCCTTGTCCTTACCGCCTTCATCGATTACTTCTCCCTCAAGATACCGTGTAACTGACCCTAGGTTCATGCTTTCTTTCCTTTTTTTTTCCCTTTCTCTCGTTGCTTTTCCAAGGATTATCGATAATGAGTGTTTTTATTTGATCAGCTTTTGAAGGATTGGCCACACGAAGAACTAGTCAAGTAGTTAGGCAAATATTAGACAAAAATTACAACAGAGACATTATACAATTAGACAAGATAATTAACCATATGTTATATACTTATATCAACTGAAGTTAACTATTGTAGTTCCATCTTTTATTACAAAAAGAGGTTAACTATAGTTATTTATATAAACTTACAAGAACATATTTGTTTATAGAAATGCGGAATCTATCTTTTATATAAAAGGAAAGGATTATTCATTTGAAACGTAGAGGAAGACAAAGACAACTCTTTTTACACAAATTGTATATTTCATGATTTCTTTTTTCTTTTAAATAAAATCATTACAAATCCCAAATACCTGAAAAAAAAACTATAATCCATCTTCATTTCCTCACAAGAGGCAGAGATTGATGCTGCACTCAGTGACCATTGGACGGCCTGAACTCAGTGTAGCCATTGATCCCTGAAGAAAAACTCTGATTCGTAGAGTCCAATCCAAAGTTGTATGTGTGATGGTATGATGCTGTGTCTTCCACGTTACTATTCCTCATAGCAAGTAAAGACAGGTCCATGTTTGCCATCTGCCACTGCGTCGGTATCAAACCTTCTGCATATGGTCCACGTGCCATGTAGTGGAATCCTTCATCTCCAAAACTCCTGGACCTGCCACTAGACAATAACTCACCTGAGATGCCTAAATCAGCACTGCCACCACCATGGTAAGAGTATTGACTGTTGAACAGCTGGGATTGTGAATTGAATATGCTTCCATTAAACACCGTGTTGCTGCAGTTTTCGTCTTCCAGCAGGTCGTTGATGATGTCGAGGTGAGGGAACTCGTCGGTCATCAAGCTTTGTGCTTGTTGTCGCGCTGTCTCGATATCAATGTGGTTCAGAGAAGTGTTGCTAGCCACGGCCGGTGTGTAACGGTTGTTCATTCCCATGTTTACAGAATTAAAACTCCTTGATCGAAAGGACCCATCCTGACCGAAAGGGAAGCTTGACGACTGATAAGCCGGTGTTTGTGTGTAAGATGCTGACGGCAATGTGGTTGGGACAACTCCATGAGAGCTTGGGTGGTGGTTGAAACTAGATGACGAACCAGGAGAGTTACCAACTATGGCGTGTTTATAGGATTGAGGAGTGTAAGATTGTTGGTTGCGTAGTGAAGAGTCAGGACCTAGACGACCAGCTGAGCTAACAGACCGAGGAAGGGATGTTGTTGGTTGAACCGAGGAGGAGACGATAACAGGGGCGGGTCGCATCGCAGGGATTATTGGAGCACTAAAAGGCCTTGTTACAATTGTTGTTGTTGCAGGTTGTTTTGGAGCAGAGATCTTTTGCATATCAGCTTTGAGACCACCAGCTTGCGACTGACTATCTGAAGATGCCGGCGACACCTGACTTGATGAAGGTGGTCCAGTAGCTGACATTACTTTCTTGTTTGGAACAGCGTCTGCGTTTGAAACGCTCCTTTTCTCCAGTTTTGTCTGAGTTAATGATGAAGGATTCTTAGCAGCAGTTCTTGGAGAAGAAAGCACAGCAGCGCTTTTCTTTTCAGGTCGATCCATGTGAACCGAGTTCACAACGACTTGAGCCACGTTGCGTTGCTGAAAAAGGAATTTGCATTAGTTCAATCAGTGAGAATCTCACTTCTATAAGTTCTGAACACTAAAAGTATGAGTGACCACCAACCTTCTCCACGGGTCTACGATTCCGAGAGCTCTCTAATTCCTGGATATGGGAGACAACAACCCAGTCAGATTCGGAAGAAGAATTCTGACTCTTTGGTTGATCATCATCTGGTTCAGTCACTAAACTGCGGGTATCAGATGTTATTTTTACTTGCTGGTTCTTACCTCTGCAAATCACAAAGGTGTCTTATCATTAGAAACCAAAACAGACAGAAGAAGCCAGGGAAGGTCAAAACAAACTTACTGGTTTGGCGACTTCTGGTTTCGGAAATTCAACATATTCCCTTTGTAAGAGCCGTTGGTAACACCTGACCGGATAGAATCGTTAGAACAAGTCGAGGAACTATCATCCATAGTAGACTGAGTCTTTCTTTCCGCAATTCCATTGGGTGTAGATATGGAAATGCTGCTCCCTTCTGATGGAGGAGGATGAATTTCCAAAGCATCGGCATCCCAATGAACAGAACTACTGTCCCCATCTTCTAAATCAGGGTGAAGAATGTCAGCCGAACCATCCACGGAGTCAGATATGTCGGACACTTCTTCAAGAGTATCAGTCTTTTCAGCTGAGGGTTGTGCTTTCTCTGTAACAGAATCATTTTCCTCCTCATCATGGTGGTTTTCCTCGAGATCCTTTCCATGTGTTGCTAATGTCACCTTTTCTTCCTTCTTTTTGTCCTTCCCTTTATTTTTGTTCCGTTTCTGCTTTGCCTATAAATGTCCAACAACCAAAGAAAGCTTTCATCAACATCCACCAAGCTGTATAGAACATTGCTGAAGGAGCAAAATAGTTTTTGGAACAGCAGATAATATCACACCTGTTTCTTCTTAGATTTCTTCTCTCTCTCTGCTGCTCCTCTTTTGGCTCTCTGTTCGGTTTCTGCTAACCACTCTTCCTCTTCCTCACGAATTAAGTCTTCCTGCCTTTTTAGCGCAATGGCTTCTTTATATGCAACCTCGATTTTGCTGCTGCAGTTGTCAGAGATATTGAAGTACGATACATAAGAACATAAAGCAAGAACACAATAGAACACCGTATAGAAACATAGTTATGGATTGTTACTTGAATATATGGGTAAGAACAAATATCTCCACAGCTCGTCTGCCCAACTCAGTTAGATGTCTCTCATCACGCTCAACGGCTTCATTGCTGACCTCTTCTCCATCATTGCCATCCTAGATTTGCATTGAAGAACAAAAACATTTATCTCAATACATGTAACTTTCTAGTGCACAATGCAAGAAGAGAAAAATGGACAGACGACAAAAACAAATATGAAAATAAATATGAAAGGAATGCAGATACAATCACGCATAACGAAATTTCTACCAAAAATATATATATACAACCCATGAAACCGACCTTTGTACGGTTTTGGGGGGCTTTATTTTCTTTTGGAGGCAACGGTTCTAGAGCAGCTCTCTCTAAGAGTAATAGCACATCATCAACTAATACGAACATATCTTTGTCCACACTAACAATCGGAGCTGGGCATTCCTTGGCATCTAACGATCTTGGCCTAGCTTTCTTGCTCTTAGATTGGCCTTCAAGAGCCTTCAACCCACTATACAAGGAATCCATCACCAAAGTGGATGTAACTTCCTTCTCTATGAAAAAGTGTTTTACAATTCCTTTTAGGATTACATCCATTTTCTCTCTAGACATCCGATGCCTAGAGTTTTGGTCCATCCCTAACCAGAAAACACCGAAGCTGCAACCAAGAATGATAATCGATTCCTTTTTAGGCAAAATTGCTCAACTTGAAAGAAAAAGATAACATAAGAAATATAACGTAAGGCAACAATACTCTACTAGATTGGTGTAAATCCTGGCCTTCAACAAGTGTGTGAACTAAGAAAATTTTCTAACATCCTCTTTAAGGGATTATCCGTCCCACCATCTCAAGTTCCTTGGCTACAATCACTTGTAAAACAGAGACAGTGGAGAGCCACAACCACGAAAATAAAAAAAATTATTTCTAAAACTAAGGCAAATTTATGTTGGACTCCAAACGCATGGTGGAAAACAAGAAAATTCTAAACATAGCAAGGAAAATTGCAACTGCACTATGATTACATTTTCGGAATCTAGAGAGCTACGGGAATAAGTTGCAATGTGAAATACCTCGTCCATTTTGCCTTGTCCTCTATCAACCTCCCAAGCTTGCTTCTTTTCTCTTCCACAAAACGTCGGCAACTTTGCTCTACGTTTGACAAATACACCCTAACAAGCTCTCTCCTATAACCGCAGTGAAGGCAGCGAAAAGGTCGGTCCACCCTTTCCCTGCAAGGACCAGTTACAGGAATATTATCCACAATACATAAATAAGTGAAAATATGAACTTGTGGAGCTGTAAGTGAATGGTAGCATGGAAAATTGGTCGTGGTAATCTTTTACTCAGGCTCTAACAACACACAGACAACTTTGTTTTACCTGATCACCTGAACTTGAGCTTCAATTGTAAGAGAGTCGGAATCATCTATGAACCCATCCTGTAACTTAGTTGACTCCATAAACTTTTTCCATCCCCAATCATGCTCCTTCTTCCAAAACCGGTGAAGCGTATCTGCAAGATGTGAGTTCAGTTGTCTGCATATTTAAACGGGGGCAGGCAAATCAAGACTCAAAAAGTCACCTGAAAATTTGGATTTCTTTGGATCTTTATTCACCACAGCTATGGTAAACTGAGCGAAATGACTCCAGCCTGTTCCAAAAAGACAGCATAAGAACCTACATGACAAGGTATCCAAAGAGAGAAAGGGGACCGTGCAGACCAGTGGACATAACTACTAACCTGGAAGAAGTTTATCATGGTTTGCAACACAGAGAAACAAGGAGAGATGATTGCAAACATCACATCCTTGTGGATAAATTAAAATGTACCTGAAAAGTTGAAGATAAAGGTAACAAAACAGAGCCTTAAAACCAGATCCCAACTTATTATTGTGAGACAAAATTTAAGAATGAGAAAGATTAAAATATGCTACGTACCATTTGTAGCCGCCAGCTTCAAAATAATTGCTACGGAGCTCCCTTTTCTTGATTTCTGAGAATTTCTCTATCTTCCATTTGTGTTTCCCAAATAACTGAGAGGGTTTAAGGCCTGCCAAAAAAAAGCAAAAAAAAAGTATAATAAAGCACAGAAATATCATAAATATACGAGAGGAAATAGCCGGTTTTTAGATGCCATAAAAACTTTTCGAAAAGAACAATTTAGAAATGAGAGCCAACTGCAAGGACTGCATCATTGAGTCACATCTGTCAAACCACTTTCAGTTTGTACAAAGTATGAAGAAATTCATCTTGAAGATACCCAAAACCAAGTCTTACAGAGTGTAAAACCAGATGATAATTCATGAAAAAAAAGATATTGCTGCAAAAAGACCTACCGTGGTCTTCATCATCATCGGTGTCCCAGTAAGAGAGGGATGTGGAAGGCGTCCCATTCTCAACCTGAGCAGAAGACCGCCACTTAGAGAGTGAGAGTGATTCTCCTGATAGACTGTGGTGTCCATTAGAACTCGCCTCTACTGATCGCCCCACTCCAGAATCTTCATTAACAGTCTCTGTCATTCCCCAGTACAGATTTTTCTTCAAAGCTTCCTTCAAACTATAAAAAAAATTAAAAATGGAGCATATAAATTAATAAGACATAATTTTAGAAGTTATCAGTCTAATGAATAAGACTAGCTGACAAAAGCAAATGATTCATCTGCCTCTTGACTCTTTCCTAAGCTTACAACTGAATCATACTCTAACGATCTGACTCTCTCGAACTGTGCCAATTTAATCAACACAGCGAAGAAAGGTGAAAGTCTAAATCCGTAATTTCATTTCTCAGTGAGCCAACATCAGATAATAAACCCTAAATAAATTTCAATCTCGCAAAAATAAGATGGTTGCATCATCAGCTGGAAGAATTAGAGGAAGACCAATTGATTTCTCAATCAGCTACAATCTCCAATAGAAACCCGCGCCCAATTTCAATTAAACCTAATTTAAAACCTAAGATGGAATCAACGATCGGGGAAAGCAAAAACGGCTCTCGGATTAGAGAGGAAACATAGACTACTATCTATCATCGCGAAATCAGAACAAAATATTGAAGGGGCTTAAACGGGTTAATCGTGTAGATCGAAGCGAACCTGTTGATGGTGGAGGAAAGAGCAGAGAGAGAGAGGTTTATTCGTTGAATGGCAGCAGCTCCCAATAGATTCTAGCGAGCGAGAGAACGAAAAAATGACGACGGAAGAAGAAAATGAATTAGAGAGATAAATAGCGAGATGTCGCACGAAACAGCTCCAGCAAATAAAAACCTTAAAAAATATTAAAATAAAATAAACCAGATTAGTAACTCTTAACTGTTTTGATTATAATGTTTTCCTGTTGCCGCACTCGTCCAATCGCATAATATTCCGAAAAATAAAATTACGTTAGTCTAATTGGATTTTGTTTTAAGAGGACAGTAAATAATATTTTTTTACAGTGAAATAATTCATCACTAGTTGATTTTTATTACATTTCTGCTCAGATTATAAAGATATGACAAAAGAAATATTTATGGTATGAGTTTCAGACAGCTTTTTAATAGGAAAAAGCTTAATCTTGGTTAGAGTCAAGATTATGAAGTTTTGAAAAATCCGGTGAGCTTACGTGGTCCGATCCAATTCCATGTTTAAAGTTAGCTAATCTAAAATATCATTATTTTAGTTGTGCACCCAAAAAAAAATATATTTTAGTAATATTACAAAGGAGTTAATAGGCTTTGCAATAAGTTGTTAATCTTAATCCGTTTTTGTTTTGTCTAATTAGTTTTCTTCCTTCAAATATCTAACGACACTGATGTGACAATTAACAGGAAGATAAAGAGGAAAAAACATCCTCCGACACATTCAACTTTTTAATTCTGTTATCTACCATACCAGGTAACAAGTCTGAACCATGCCTTTTGCCTACATAATAATAGGTTAAAACCTAGTTAATTTTTTTCAGGTTTATACAACCAAAACACGACACTGTTTTTACTTTTAACTTCTCTCTCTCTCTGATTTATTAACCTTTCACCTAAATCACCTCTCTTCTACTCTAACATGTCCCCCTTACTGACGCCAATGACCGTTACTAGTAGACGGAGGAGTCGATGTTTTAAAAGTTTCTCCCGAATATCCACCGCCTCGTGACACTATAGATCGCCGGAGCTGGAACCGGAACACAACAGAGAGGCTTTTCACCAAACCTAGACCATCCTCCACAACCAAAACGTTCCCTTGCATGAACTGTCACAAAACAAGGAATAGCCTATTAACATATTTTATAACATCAAAAAAAAAAAACAAACAAAAATGTCTAACCTTAGTGCTGCTGCTACTACTACTACTCTCTTCGCCTTCTGCAGCTACATCAAATCCAAACTTAACTTCAACGTATTCTTTGGAATAGCATTGTCGCCAAGCCGCTTCTTGGCTCTCTTTCACAACTTCTGAGCTTCCTCGTTCCGGTACAACCTTAAACGTCACATTCCCTTTGACCTTCCGGTTCATTACACCTCCTAGCATATGCAACACCACTTGTAACACCTTCCTAGCATCGCCCACGACGCAATCAGGCAACGCTCTATCAACATCCGTCGTGAAACCAAACCCGTTCCCCAAACACAAACACCTCGCCAAGCATGCCGTTTCCTTCACAACCGAACGCAAACTAAAACAATGGGTCCCACTAGCTACATCCCCAGCATTGTTCACAAGGTGTAACAGCAGCTCGCTGGTTCTCCCCATAGCATCAACGATAACCTTCTGCGTCTCGGGTAACGACACCCCGTCCTGCGTTATCAAAGGAAGCAGCTCGAGGATAGACCTCACGGGACGCCTCATCGCATCCCCCATCATCTCCTCGAACGCAGCTTTGGCTTGGTTAGCTCTCATCGCGTTCTCCCTCGCCACCTGAAGCGCACGGTTCTGCTCCGCGAGCTTCTCCCTCATGAGCTGAGACTCCTCGAGGATCACCGCGTGAGAGATCGCAACCGCGACTTGATCAGCCACGACCTTGACGATCTCCAGCTCCTGGTAACTCCAGCTCCGCCTCAGAGGAAGCACACAGACCAAGATGGCGTAGCACATGTGGATAGCCTCAGGGGTCCCACCTTTGAAGTTGCAAACACGAAGCATCGGGACTCTGATCCCGACCGTCTGGCCTGACTTGCCTCGGGTAGTAACCGAGGCAAGAGCAGAGCCAGCACTCAGCATATTCACCTCCACACTTCTCTTAATCCTCACAACATCAGACTCAGTGATCGGTATCGAAAACCCACCAGGCCCACCACTAGGCCCACCACCAGGCCCACGACCCACATTCTCACCGTTCAACTCGTGCGTGAGATTCATCTCCGTCTTGATCTCATTAGGGATCCAAACCGCGCAGTTCTTGAGCCCCAGAGTCTTCGACAGCTCCACAAGCGTCGTGTAGAGTATCGTGTGCCTATCCAAAGACGTCCTTATCTTAGTAGTGAGCATACGCACGTGCAAACTCGTCTCCGTCTGCTTCATTATAAGCCCAACCTCACGGTTAAGTTCTCTCGTCTTCTTACTCAACATAAACTCACGAACCTTAGCTTTAAGAAGTAACGGTAAGAGAGTGACAAGCGAGATGGCTGTGAGGAAAGAGACGATCGCAGTCAGCATTTTGAAGACGGTGGCGGCCGTCATGACCCAAGGGTAGTGGGGCCCGTAGGTGAAGCCGGAGAGCAAGTGGGACATGCCGCAGAGGACGATGAAGGCTATGAACTCGCAGACGACCCAGATGTAAGGGGAAGAGACGTTGGTGCGGCTCACGAAGTAGAGAAGCTCGATGGGGATGGAGAAGTAGGCGACGGCGATTAGAAAATCGCCGACTTTTTGAGATTCGAGGATTCCTTCGTAGCTGAAGTAACTGTCTTCGTCGTCGCAGTTGCATATCGACAATCCGCCGTCGTTTTCATCGCCGGCGACGACGGAGCTGATCAAGAAGAAGAAGAAGAAGAGCAAAGGGCCGTGAACTAACAATGTCTTTAGCATCGTTACTCTCTTCCTGAGATAAGTATACATAAAAAAAAGTGAGATTTTTAATTTAATTTGCGTCAAAGGTTGAAACTTTCAAAAACGTTTAACTATGAACATGGTGAAAAAATCAAAATCAGACAAAAGTACAACCCTTGTTCGAGGTAAGTAAAAGTTAATTGAAACATTATATATAACCATTACCAAGTACCAAACAATTTCTTTTACTTTCCACCAACCAGTTTTTTTTTTTTACTTTCACCCAAAAGAAAAATGAAATTATGAACAAGAACAATAATTAACAACAGAGCCAGAATCAGATGAGACATAGCGACAATTCTCTAAATTTGATCTTGCATTTCAGACACTGTTACCTGCAACTACCAGTAGTCAGCCAAATTAATCTCTTTTACCCGGAGAATGTAAATCGTCACGAAGAAAAAGGTTATCTCTTGTGGGTTACTTTGATTCTATCCTTCCCTCTATCTCACAAAACTCATGAGAAGGTAGAGAGCGAGAGAGAGAGAGATGTGTGTGAGAGTAAATTATGGGAGAGGAAGAGGACTCTGCAGCGAGAAAATTGTGAGAGAGGAATTGAGGGGGGAGACTGAGGAAAGAAATGGGTGGGGCCCATAAAAGGGTGCATGAAGAGAACATAGACGTTTTTCGTTTGGAACACAACACGAGCACGACATCTTGACCTACGTGGACTCTTACCCAAAACCATTTAATTATTGGATTCTTTTCTTTTTTAATATGAAAGTTAATGACTGTAAAATAAAGTGTACTGTACACATTTCAGAACATCAACTGGTTTTGAATGACAAATGACAAATGTCTGGACACAATAATTATATTGTTTTATAAGTATGAAATTATATTAATACAGCTGAACTTGCTTGAAAGATATTAAAATATCAAATTTAATATTTTTTGATTAAAATTGGATGTATTTTGCAATATGAAGGTTTTACAAAGTTGTTTTTTTTATGTTATAAGAATATTACTTTATTATTAAATTTTATATTTTTGGAGTTTCACTTTTGGGCATGAATCTGGAGTATTTTCTGTTTCCATTTGTCATAATATTTTGTAGATAAATATTAATTACATGACTTGGGAAAAGTTTAACTTGAAACAAAAAAATTGCATTCAACAATCACAACTACTACTCTACTAGACTGTGAAATACAGTCCTAGGCAAACAAAAAATGAACTATATGCTTCTAGTCTTCTAATTACTCATTAACTGAATCTAAAATTATAAATGGCACTACTTGTGGTTGGCATAAGTTAGATTATTCGACTGATTTAATATACGTCGTAGTAGATGATTAAAAACTGAATAAAAACTACTTGTTTAATTTTATATAGTTTCGTTTCTAACACGACATGTTTGCCTGCTATATTGACCTACTTACATGAATTTGTTTATTTTTTTCCTTTTTGTAGACATGATTTAGTTAAACACTCAATCTATGTGTTTCTATTCATAACATACCGAATCAATTCTTATCTGGGCCTACCTCTACTTAACTCTTACCACAAAAAGAGTGTTGAGTGCAAGAGCATCTTATTGGATCCAAAATCACCTAGAAAGTACCATAGTATTAAATTCTCATGGCAAATTTTCCATTTTGTAGGATTTATTTGTGAGATCAACTACTATATGATTAACCACACTAATAAATGAAGGAAAAGTTTTTTATCCATGTATGCACATGCAAGTATATATGTATTTCTATTGGCCTGGTAAATATTAGTACAAGCAACGTATAACCATCCAACAGTAACGGACTGATAGTTGAAGTGTTTGGACGGAATCTTAGCATCATCCTCTGAACAATGAAAGGATTGTCGACAAATGGAATCAAGAAAACAAAAGCACCAGTGGTCTAGTGGTAGAATAGTACCCTGCCACGGTACAGACCCGGGTTCGATTCCCGGCTGGTGCATGTTTTTTGTTGCCTTTTTTTTAAAACTTTTATCTTAAGGTACTAATAATGAATGGAACGTGTCGGGTAAAGAACACGTGCTGATTCTCTTCCTTTCTGTCCATTTCCTCCTTGTTCAGGCAAAACAAATATCTTGCTTTTCAAAAATGACAGGTAAGAATGCATGCATCATTATTTAGAAAGGATAGAAAGAGAATGTAGGCATCCATGCATCTTTGATACTTAAGGCAAAATCATTTTTGGAACAAAAACAAATCTGCAAGACCACACATAATAAGCTTTGTCAGGTATTTTTAGAATAGAAGCCAAGTGTTAGTATACTGATAAGAAAATTGAGGAAAACTCTTTAGATCCCAAAGTAAAATATAGGAAACACAAAATGTGGTCAACTCTAGAATCCCACAGAGTAAAAAAAGAAGCAAAAATTGTAGGGAAGAGACATGAATGTAGTAGAGCTTGAAGACATAAGAAGCCTGATACACATGCGTAGAAGAAAATAGAAAAACTCTAAGCAGCTTTAGGCTTGGGTGTCCTCTTCTTCAGGTTCCTCTTGGCGGAGGAGGAGGAGGAGGAGGTCGTCGTCGAATTCTTCATTCCGATAAAAAATAGTAGTGCCCCAAGAAGCGCAACGCTCTGCCATATAAAACAATTAACAATCCAAAAGAATGAGAAGATGCCATTAAGGAACATTTTTTATTCAGAGTAAGCAAGAACCCATCTCATGGCAAAGTACAAACCTGCAAGAACTCGGTGAACAGAAGAGAGAACTCGCGGTCCTGAGGTCCATAGTTGTAGAAATCGTATAAGATGGGGCTAACAACCACCAAGTAGACAGCCTAAAGAATCAAATAATTGGAAATTCAAAGGTCAAGACAACAACTAAGCTTCGAGTATTTATTTATAAACAAAACTGAGAAAGTACTAACCAGAAGATAGGCACCAAAGATGTTGCCAACAACAAAGAGTAAGCCTCCAAGTCCTTTCAGACCAACAATTGCCCATACCACATGTTTCACCTTTTTTAAAAATAATTCATTCATTCTCCAATTTACAGACCAAACATTAATATAGACAGCATAACGACATAAGATCAAAGCAATACCTCAATGTCGGGCAATGCAACTCCTAATCTGGAAGAGAGATGCGCTTTGGCCAGATGAAGCTTTGGAGCTAACTCTTTAGCTGCTGGACCACCGTCTGATCCAAAGTCATTGAACCTAACAATTCGACAAGACTTAATTGTGAGTCCCTCTCTAAAGATCAAAGTACCAAACTTTTACATTGATTAGATAAGATATCAAAGCAACATCGGTTAAGAGATTCAAAGGATCAATCTTTATGAGGAAAGAGATCTGGATCCAACAAATAATGGGAAAAAGGAAAAAAAAGTACTCAAATTCAAACTAGATTCATCAGCTAGGAAGTGCCCTAGATGCGGTTATGCCAAATCAAACAGATTTTGAGAAAGGTTCTCAATCAAATCGGATCTCGCAATATAGAAGTTCGTCGGAGAGAATTCAAAATTAAAGAAGAACTCACATTTGCCAGGCGGAGAGGATGAATAGAGAAGCGAAGAGAACTCTTCCGAGAAACGAGAAGAAACCCATTTTTTCTCTCTATCTCAAGGGTGTCGCAGCAGAGGTCTCGTTTGTCGTCGGAGACAGGAACAATCAATCTTTCTCGGTGGAAGCTATAATGTTCGGTTCCTCTGCTTCCATTTGTACATATAACGAGTTCGGTTTGGTTCTAGTTCCGGTTTGACATAAACCAAACCGAACTAGTTAAACTAGTAATAAACCAGAACGTATGTGATCAACTGATTGATTTATAATTTAAAACCTTAAATAATCTAAACCAAAAAAAAAATTCTTGACAACGAACAATTTTTTTTTTTAATTTAACCATTTTTTGGGTTCAAAATAGATACAACTGCATCTAATGTATTAATTTAGAATCATAATTTTTATCTACCATAAAAAAGTTTATGTTAGATCACTAACTAGAAATTTAACTAAATATCCTAAATTTATTTATATATGATATTTTTCTAACAAAAATAAATAAATCTTAACAATAAGATTTCATGTGTTGAACAAAAAAAAAAATCATGTAAAAGCCAAATACATTTATATTATGCAATTATTGTTTTTTTTACCATATTCAATCTATGCCATATTTTATAGTAAAAACAAAACACAAAACTAAAATATAATACATTAAATGAATATTATATTAGCTCATTTAATTTAGTCACATAAAATATTTCAAGAATACAAACCTTTTAAATATAAAATTAAAAAAAATTGTAATAATTCATATAAAACTAATGTTTAAAATTAAATTATTAATATGATCTTATATTTTTAAATAAATAAATAAAATAACTGGTGAATATGAGTAGTAAAATTTCATAAAAATAAATTTCAATATATATAAAATTTTCAAAAAAAAATTTTTTACAGAAATAAAAAATGTATTATATTTTAAAGATTATTTTCTTAAAACATATATATATCTGCACGGATGGTTCAACTCTAGTTACAGAAATTAAACTAATCATGATATAACAAGTTATTTTCTACCCAAAGCTTTAATAAAATTAACTGAGATTGAATTAAGCAGGATTTTAAGTATGTTTAATTACAAAATTTATAAATAATGAACTGTAAAATAGTTTATTCTTATCTAAAATGATTTTGTTAGTTAATAAAATAAACAAAAACAAAGTTATTGTAACTGGCCAAACTGGCGGAGCCAACCAGACTTTTTAGAGGGGTCAATTATATAATAAACATATAACATATGGATCAATAGCTAAAATTTATAACATTTTCTTAGTTATTAATTTCAAAATACATGTAAAATTTTTCTTTTTCAAAAATCCACAAGCTACCTCCACCACTGGCCCAAACATGAAACAAACATATGAAAACAATGAGTTAAAAAAAAAAAGAGGGCTCTAAACAATGACTTAAAAATGAATAAACAAACAAACAAACAAAGATAGCGAAACACAAATTGGATTGCAGTTTTATAGAGATGAAATCATAAATAATGCAATGAATTTTATGTAATTCTGGTTGATGGTGTTTGATAATAAACTAACGATGATCATGTGGAACACATGCATTTGTTTCTTTTTGTCAATAACAAAGAATTCAAATGGGAACATAACACTAGTGTAAAAGCCCTTTCTCAAAAAGAAAAAAAACATAACACTAGTGCATTTTATTTTATTTTTACTGATGTTTCTTATAAATATTTTTTTTACTTTTTGTCTAACTATTAGCTTGTGATACAATCACGTTATTTCTTACCAATACCCTTCAACTACTACGAGGATACGATTCTTCTCTAGATATACTTGGCTTTTTAACGTGTGGTACAATGCAACCCATTTATTACTTAGTTTACGTTACGTTCTAGTTCATTAAGTCCTTTACTACTTCGATTTTCTTGTGTTCTAGTTAACCTTTTGTCAAAACGTTTCTGTAAGCTCAATTTTTAGTGGGTTTTGGTGTTCCAAAGTCATACCGTCTGTGTCATCATACCAAACGAACCCTGACGTATAAGAACATTACTGCATTATGAGGATTCCTTTAATACTCTTCTGGAACCTGGTTGTCAATGTTTGTATTATTATTACATCAGCTTGACTAAAAGGAAGAAACATGCTGACATCAGTTACAACTCCATCAACAAAAACGGACAACGTCATCAACGATCATTGTCGGTCCCGCACACCAAAAGACCAAGAGAGTATTATATTAACGATAACTTACTGACCACAAGAAGGAAAACACACAGAAACCACTTGAATACTCGGTAGTCATCTCAAGATCCAGATTAGGATAACGTTCTTGCCCTCCTGTGTACGAAGCAGCCTTCGCGAGAGAATCTTGAAATAGGTTAAAGAACAAACATATGGAGACCAAAGACTTGGACACGTACAGCGAGCGCAAAGCTTTCGACGAAACAAAAGAAGGCGTGAAAGGCCTCGTCGATGCTCACATCACCGAGATTCCTCGTATATTCCGCGTCCCCGAAGGCACCTTATCCGACAAGAAACCTTCTGTTTCCGCCTCGGATCCCACCATCCCTATCATCGACTTTGCGGACGTCCACGTCTCGCGTGAGCATATCGTTGAGAAGATCAAAGACGCTGCGGGGAACTGGGGTTTTTTCCAGGTGATCAACCACGGTGTTCCTTTAACCGTTCTTGCAGAGATTCAAGAAGGAGTTCGAAGGTTCTTTGAGCAAGATCTAGAGGTTAAGAAATCTTACTTCACTCGTGACGCCGCCAAGAGATTTGTCTATAATAGTAACTTTGATCTGTATAGCTCTTCTTTATGTGTTGGCTGGAGAGATAGCTTCGCTTGTTACATGGCTCCTGATCCTCCTAACCCTGAAGAGCTCCCTGTGGTTTGCAGGTACAAATGCAACTTTCTTTTCTCTTTTTAGAATATTTCGGGCCGAATCCTGTAATCCTCCAGTCTTAAAACTACAACATGTAATATTAGTATGTACCAGCAGTCATTCTAACTGGGGACCTCTAACACCAGTGTCAGGTTTTTTCAAGTTGCCTTCTGTTTTTTCTTAAAAGGTGGTAAAACTGATTTTTTTACCGGAAACTCAAATATTGTAAATAATATCTCGCAACAGAAATCAAATACAAATGTCTACTACACACTTTTTTACCACTAGGCCAACAGCTCCTTGGTTCAACTTTACTTTTTCACACAAAGCGTTGAGTGATTGTAATATATAACATCATTCTATATATTGATTCAGGGATGCTATGATCGAACACACGAAGCATATGACGAGCTTAGGTGTTCTGCTCTTTGAACTCTTGTCGGAAGCTCTTGGTCTTAGCTCTGATAAGCTTAAGAGCATGGATTGTATGAAGGGTTTCCTTATGATATGCCATTACTACCCTCCCTGTCCTCAACCTGACTTAACCATCGGCACAAATAACCATTCAGACAACTCTTTCCTCACGATTCTTCTTCAAGACCAAGTCGGTGGCCTTCAGATTCATCATCAAGACCATTGGGTCGATGTCACGCCTATTCCCGGGGCTCTTGTTATCAACATAGGAGATTTCTTGCAGGTAAAGGCTCATTGATCCATTATTTTTTTTAATTTTGTTATTTATAACAAACAGTGTCTGCTTTTGTTGAGAATCTGAGAGACGATGTCATTGATATGCAGCTTATAACCAACGACAACTTCATAAGCGCAGAGCATAGGGTGCTTTCCAACAGAAATGAAACGAGGATTTCAGTAGCGAGCTTTTTCAGCACGAGTATGCTTCCAAATGCAACTGTTTATGGACCAATCAAAGAGCTTCTCTCTGAAGAAAACCCTCCAAAATACAGAGAGTTTACTTTAGAAGAGTATACAAAAGGATACTTTAAGAAGGGCCTTGATGGAACATCTTATCTGTCCAATTTCAAGTTATGACAAAGAATAATACAAAACCTCCCCAAGTTTAAAGTTATCGCGGCGTTGGTGCTGGGTCCTTGGGTAATGGGTATTAGTGCCGGCTGGTTCCGGGCCAGGGGGATTAGATGGTTGGCAATCGGAAACCATGTGCGGATTACGGGCCTTTGGGCAAACGGAAACCACGTGCGGATTACGGGTCACCTTTGAACCTCCTGTTAAAAAAAAAAAAAAAATAATACAAAACCTCTGGTTCGTTGTAACGTGTAAGATATATTTGTGTATTTCATGCATATGTTGTGTCAGTCCTTGTCACATTGTCACTTCTCTAAACTATTTGAACCAAAAAGAACAAAGATGAGCGTTGGATAGGATCTAAAGCTTCATTGTTTGACCCTTCAAAGTTAGACGATATTGTCTTAGTCTTGTCAAAGTGTTACTTAGCCAAACCAAACAGATAGAAAAAATGTTATGTTGTTACAGTCATTTAATTATCTTGATTAATTTAGTGATTGGTTTTAGTGTAGAGGTATGTTATGAGAAACACTGAGTTTCTAGCTCCTTCTGCTTGAGGTTTTCTTTTTTTACAGTACTTTCTACAATATGTGTCAAGCCTTTGACCTTGACCTTGTAGAAGACGTGAAGCTTATGCAAAGTGTTTTAGGACTTCGTTACTTGACATTTTGTAACATAGCTAGTTTGGATTTTATGTTCTCATGGGATCTTAATAAGAGCCTTATCTTGGGGAGGCTAGACTTTACTAGTGGACAACTGCTTACTCAAAGATATATATGAAACACAAACTAGACTGTTACACTCGCAAGTGTTTATTATTTTCATTTTTTATAACTTAAAATTCGACAGATGTAATCCCTTTGTGTACTCTTTCATCATGATATCTCTTTGTAAGGGGTTTCTTCAGAGAGAAGCTCCTTAAGCTGTGGAATTTAGATTCGTAGGATAGCAGAAAAAGTACGCGACTGATATCCTCGGTCCAACTCTGTTCGCAAGCACCCTATGGTTCACACTTGTGAACTTGTTGTTAGTCATCATCTACACAAACCGAACAAAACGTGAGACATAAACTCAATGCATCTCTTACCAAAACCTCTGATCTATGTTGTCATGTCTCTTAGAGCATCTATTATAGATTGAAATATAGAGAAAAAAATAGTGTTGCATCGGAGATGGTTTATACGTTTAGACTATTAGTTTAAAGTTAAATGAACTAACCTGCAAGAAATCTCCTACGTTGATGACAAGAGCGCCGGGAATAGGCGTTACATCGACCCAACAGTCTTGATGACGAACTTGAAGACCACCGACTTGATCTTGAAGAAGAATAGTGATGAAAGTGTTGTCGGTATGTTTCCTTGTGCCCAAAGTTAGGTCAGGTTGTGGGCAAGGAGGGTAATAATGGCAGATCATTTGCAAACCCTTTGTGCAGTCCATCCTCTTAAGTGTCTCAGAACTCACACCAAGAGCTTCTGAGACAAGTTCAACGATCAAACCACCTAACCTCTTCACATGGTCCGAGTATATAATCATAGCATCCCTGCAAGCCACTGGGAGATCCTCAGGGTTTGGAAGATCAGGAGCCATGTAACAAGCAAAGCTGTCTCTCCAGTTACCAACAGACAAATCTTCACGTTCGAAACTGTTGAAGTAATTAAATGTTTTGGTGTAATCTCGCGAGAAGTAAGATTTTTTTACCTCAGTATCTTCCTCGTGAAACCTAATAACTCTATCTTTGATCTCTTCAAGAACAGTTAAAGGAACACCATGATTGATCACCTGGAACATTCCCCACTTCTCTGCAGCGTCTTTGATCTTCTCTACGATACCTTCACGTGATAGTGCATCAGCGTGGACGCCTGCGAAGTCGATGATAGGGACTGAGAAGTCTGAGGCAGAGACAAACGGTTTCTTGTTATCCAAGCCATCTTTTGTTTCATCATCATTTGAGTTTTTGGCCATTTTTTGTATTTGTTTTATATGTTTTCGTCTCACAAAGGCTGCATATATATAGAAGAGACAATAAGAAGATAGGAAGAGGAAGAGACCAAGCAAAAGAAGAGACAAGATTTAGAGTTCACTTTTCACCTTCTTTTACGTTGTAACGGTTCAAGTTCAGTTCATGTTTCTTATTGTATACACACAACAATTACAAAAACATTTATGGAAATATCTTTATTCATTAGTAGTATCCATACATCTATCAGCAAATATAAAATAAGCTTATTCCATCTTGTTCATAGGAGCATCATCACAAGGAGCAAAGAGTCAAGAGACACACATTCTTACTTCTACATGTTAGGTTTTATAGTAATTATTATAACAGAGAGAATAACATTAAAGCTTTATTTTTGATCATTTTCTAACCATTTTTCCCCAAACTTGTAGCAATCTGATCAGAAGAATCTTGAATACCTTCCAAGTTCTTCCCTTCTGACACCAGCGAGCAAGAATGAGAAACCATGAACACACTCCTAACACTCGAAGAAGAAGAAGACTCAGCAGTAGAAAACAAACCCCTTTCTTCTTCTTCTCTAATCACTTCATTGAATCCTCTAAGTTTCTTCATCTCTCTCTCTTCTTCTTCCTCCTCAGGTTTCACTCTCTTTGACCCGTTGTAACGAACATCCGATGGTACTTGCTGGTCATTAGAAGACGGGCAAAGACCATGTTCTTTAACTGTATTAGCAGCCTCTAAGGCCTCGAAGCTATCAGCTACAATCTCATCAGGAGCTGCTCCGATCATGATCTGTGCTTCACGAGTTCTTGATATGGCTTTGGTTAGCAGCTCACGAGCTGTGTCGATATCTACGATGGGTTTGGCGTAGTTTGTACCGAGTTCCACACCGGAAGCTTTGAGTACAGTTAATGGAGCGTCCCATGGATGATGGATCCATTCAGTTGGCAACCTCGCGAGCTCGGGTAGCCATTGCCTTATGTACTCTCCTTCAGGGTCATACTTTGCGCCTTGTATCTGGAAAACCAAACCAGACATATTCTCTGAGACTTCTCAATGAGACAAACATACAATTGGTCCTGAGCATACTAAACCCGAAAACCAAACCAGAACCGAACCGGACCAAAAACCGAGACTGAAACCGGACAGAAAATTACAAAAAACCGAACGGTTCTTATTTTTCTAAACCAGAAAAACATAAATCGAACCAGAACTGAAAAGTTTATTTTTTTTTTTAAATTTAAATTTATAATGTATAAATATAATTTACAAACCCAACGTTTTTTTGTTTTTTTTTTTCCTGGATTTAACTCGAGTTTTTGGGGTTTTCGGTTTTTATGGGGCTTTAAATCCGAACCAAACCTGAACTATTTTTAGTTCGGTTCTATTTCAGGTTTTATAAAAATATAGAAACCGGCCTGAACCTGATATTACCCGAACCGATCCGAAAAATGTTCAGTTCCTAAACCGATCCTAAACATCCAACCCGAATAACCAGAAAACCGGATAACCTGAACCGAGACCCAAATCAGTAACCCAAATGCCCAGCACTACGTACAATACAACAAGCATCTTAAACTTAAGTAAAAGATAAGTTTTGTAAGTTTACCGCAGGATTATCCAAGCGATCAAGCTCGTGGCCATCAGGCAAGCTCCCAGAGATATACTGCCATCCTATGATGTCACACTCCAAATCAGCATCCAAAAGAGTATCCCAAAAATACTTCATCCCCCACTTCCACGGAAGAAGAAGAAACTTCACAGCGAAGCTCGAAACAATCACTCTTATCCTGTTATGCATCCATCCAGTAGCCCAAAGCTCTCTCATCCCAGCATCCACCAACGGATAACCAGTCCTCCCTTGTCTCCACGCCTTGAACTTCTCCACGTCAGCATCCCAAGGGAAGAAACGAAGATGACTCAGCAAAGACTGCTCGTGAGTGAAAGGGAAGTTGAAACATATGTAACGAGAGTAGTCTCTTAGACCGATCCCTCTGAGGAAAAGAACAGCACTTTCTTCTCCTTGGCCGTTCTTGTCTCTCGCCCATATGATTTGTTTCATCCTGGCGCATTGGAACACGCGCCTGACGCTTATTTCCCCGAAGTGGAGATAGGGAGAGAGCAGCGAGGTTGAGTTGCCAACGACTTTCTTGCTGTTCTTTGCGTAGTCTATGAGCTGCTTCTCGATGAACTCGGTTAGTATCTTATCAGCATTGCTCCACCCTGGAGACCAAGCTCTAGTTAGCAACGCGTTGCTCGGCTTCTCTGCCTCGTTTTCTAGTCCTAGCTCTTCGAGTGAACACGCCCAAACCGTTTCAGCTGCTAACACAAAGAAGAAAACACCTTTTTTTACAACTGTTGTGTCCTTAAAATTGAAAATGTTTAGATGCTCTTTACCTGCAGTGAGAGGAATCAAGCGCCAAGGAGGAGGAAGCACAACGGATTCAACAGACATGTCTAAACATTTCTTCCAGTAAGAGTTAAAATTAGTAAAAGGTTTTCCCTTTTCACAGTAAATCTCCCACGGCTCATACAACAGATCACCATTGTAGCTTTGCACAGCGATCCCACGTTCCACAAGCTTCTCCTTCACGGTATGGTCCCGAACCAGCGAAACAGGATCTACAACCAAGGAAAAGGTCACTTCATATCAACCTCAGCTGTGTACACTAACAAGAGATAGAGAGTAGTTACCATAGAGGTGATTAAAGACGACTTTAGTAGCACCGGTTGCTCGAACACAGTCCAAGATAGCTGAAACGGTGTTATGAGTTTTGATTAAAGTGAGCTCAGATCCAAGAGCTTTCAAGGATTGAGTCAAGTGAGCAAGTGATTGTTTCATCCACCATCTAGAAGCCCTTCCTGGATAAAACTGTCCTTCTTCTTCAGGACACCAGATGAAAACAGGGAAAACGGATCCTTCGTGAGCAGCTGCTGCTAATGCAGGGTTATCCTCAATCCTTAGGTCCCTTCTGAACCAAACTATAGTCTTTTTGTTTGTCGACATGCTTATGACCAGAGAGATCAAGACCACAAAATCAGCTAAAACTCCACTCTCTGTCCAAAAAAAAGTAAAATATCTGTGATCTTTAAAACGCTTTACTCCCAGAAAAGCAACGTACTTTCAATTCAAAGATCAATATTTACTAAATTAAAAATCAAGTCTTTTCTCTAACAGGTGAAAGCATATTCAAGAAGTAGATGTTTGAATAAAACTTTTTTACCAGAACTTAAAGTAGATCTTTGAGCAAGCTTGGGAACTTGAGGAGAAAGATCTTCGAGGAGCTTCAGAGTTGTGAAGTGTGGTTTTGATGACCGACCTCTTCTTCCTATTTTGGGTATGAAAGTTAAAGACTTTGAGATCTAAATGGAAGACGAGAACATTACCATGATGACAGTGTATGTATGCAATAATGCGCATAAAATATTCATTACAAGACAAAAAGTAGCCAACTTTATCCACAACTAGTGGCGTTCGAATTTAATTGGGTTTTTTTTTACCCATCTCATTTTTCATTTGCTCTTCTAAGATTTTCATGGGGATCATCATCAACGAACGAACTTTTTGGTATAAGTAGATATTTTACAAGGAATCGAATTTTTTTCGTAAAAAAAAAATAGAATGGGCCTTAAAGTTCAGTGAATGATCTATCTTCTCTTACGTTGTCTAACGTTGGGTGGTTCATGAACATGATTCTGGTCATGCCCACTTTTGGTAGAAATCCACTGAATATTACTATAAAGGCCTTAAAGATAAGAACTTGATTCTCATTTCCAACCGGAGTCTAATCAAGATCCACTGCTTTTTTTAAAAACTTTACAAAAAGGTAAAGATAAACATTAAATTCTCTTATTTGGCGCACACAAAAAAACATTGAATTCTCTTAAAACTTTGAATATTTGTATTCCATTACTTTATATGACTCGAATTCTAGTTTAGTGGACCAGTGCCTAATGCCTATTGTTTGTGATTCGATTTCTAATTTTAGTTTAGTGAATGTAGTTTTTTTTATTACTATGGTAAACAAAATCAGACAAAGAAAAACAGAGTACAAGATATCAGCTCAGGGACAGTGTTTGGAGATCTTTAAAACCCATTCTTTATTTCGACAAAGCTTTAAAAGCTTTATTGATCTCACACCTGATTGAGAAGGTGAGTATTGGTTTAAGAGAGGCAAGAGTAGGCCAAGTCCTTCTCTTCCTTCAGCTCCTCTGCAGTCAAATCCATCTTCTTCCTTGATACTTCATCGATCGGAAGCCCTGATCAAACCAAATTCAGATTAGTAGAAGAATATGAGTATTTGAGTTTGTAAAAGCTAGTCTTATTACCTTGGACGATGTCCCACTCTCCATTGCGACAAGTGACAGGGAAGGAGTAGATAAGTCCTGATGGAACGTTGTAAGAGCCATCTGAGTATACTCCCATGGAAACAAATGTACCCTGAGGAATGGATCATGTTAGAACGGCTCCAAAAATTAATAAACGCACTCTGAATAATGGGAAAAGAGTTTTATTATGAACCTCTGGAGTTCCAAGGACCCAGTCACGGATGTGGTCACATGCAGAGCTAGCAGCAGATAGTGCACTTGACAACTTCCTCGCCTTGATGATTGCAGCTCCACGTTGTTGAACCGTAGTGATGAATTCTCCATTCAACCACTCATCGTTCTTGACGAGCTCGCGGACAGGCTTCTCTCCAAACGAAGTCTGCACCTTGGCGTGGTTGACATCTGGGTACTGCGTGGATGAGTGGTTTCCCCAGATGATCACGTTCTTAACATCAGAGACGGGCACGCTCAACCTCTCAGAGATCTGACCCAAGGCCCTGTTGTGGTCAAGCCTTGTCAAACAAGTGATGTTCTTCTCGGGGATGGATGGTGCAAATTCCTTCAGGATCAGTGCGTTGGTGTTTGCAGGGTTTGCAACAACAAGAACCTGAAAAAGTCAAAACGAGAGAAAATGTCTTGAGCAAGAGAGTCACAGACTGGAACAGAACTCAATTGAGACTACGAAGCATGTGTTACACTCCAATGAACAACAAAAACTAGATGAAGTGACATCAATCAAAGAAACTGATTTTTTTTTATAAAAAGGGGCAAATAGATCCCATCACCTTGCAGTTAGGAGCGGCGTGCTTCTCCAATGCAGCAGCCTGGGACTTGTAAATGGAGACATTCTTGGACATGACATCCTTCCTCTCCATTCCTTCTTTCCTCGGGAAACCACCAACCATAACAGCAACATTGACTCCAGTACATCCCTCAACAGCATCAGTTGTAGCAACAACACCTGATAAAACACGTTCAAATGTTCATTATCTCTCTCACTCTACAAATATTCACATTAAAAAACGATTAAGCAAACATGAAAGACAGCTTGGGGAAAACTGAAGCTACCTTTGAGAAGAGGGAAAGCAGCATCGATCAACTCCATCTTGACACCGTTGAGAGCTTCAGCAGCAAAGGGAATATCCAACATGTGGAGGATCACGGGCTGGTCAGCACCTAGCATGATACCCCTTGCAATCATAGGGACAAGAGCGTATCCAATTTGTCCTGCAACCAAATTACAACAATACTTCCATAAACCATATCTCTAATTACAACCAAAACCGTTTTCAATTCATAAAAAAAAAAAAATTATCCCTCAAATTATTCAACATTGAACCAAACCAGCATGAACGCTATCAAATCAAAGCAATATAACAAGAAGACGATATTGGTTTATAGAAGCCGGTTTAGTGGTTTGGTTAGATTAGTTGGTTTATTCTCAATTGTATAGCTGACTATATATATACATGTAAATGTCCATTTTAATCAATAAGAGAACAAACTTCTTCTTCTCTCTCACGTAGCTTGTTCGTAATCCACAAAAAATCAAAATCACGGTTTATTCGAACCTAGCAAAGTAAGGATCCTCAATCCATTTCATACACTCAGATCTGATTCAATCACTACGTCTGTTTAATCAATCGATAAAGCATACGGACGATATAGCCAAGACTAAGCAGAGATCTGACTACGCTAAGCAACAGGTTTGCGATTCGCTAGACTAGCCTAAGAGAAAACGTGAAGTTACCTGCAGCACCGGTAACGAGAACGCGAACTGGTTCCTTCGCCATCGGATCGAGATCGTCGATTTATCGCCGGAGAAATGGATCGGTGTTTTGAGATTTTGGGAGAGGCTTTTGGTTGAATCTGTGAGAGAGCTCACTATGGCTTTTATTTATTGGTGGGAGATATCGAAGGTGTTGTGTCATGCCACGTCACCTAATTTAATCGTATTATCTCGAAGTAATAAATTATCTTAGATTTGCAGGATTTAAATTTGGAAAGAGGATATTCTGTGGATAATATAATTCCAATGGGTTTCTTGAAGAGGAAGTCAGGCCCATATTAAGTGACCTTACGAGCATGTCCTTATTTTCTAATGTTATTGGGTTATAATCTTTGTTACAGGCCCAAAAGAAAGATATTTTTCCCTGGACTCATGGAACGTTGGCTAGGTTTGTTCTTGAATCTTGATCCATCCATGCTTAAAAAAAACATCGGTAGAGCTAGCTCTCGGTTATGCACGTGACCTGCCTTTTTTGTGACGAGCATGATCATAGCACGGAAGAGCCGTTCTCGGAAGGTTTTTTTCTCTTTATGCGTTTGTGACTACCACACGTGAATGTCTTTTCCCTCTCCATGATGTAATAGGAGTACTTTTTATATTTTATGGACTAAAAGGTTGGATCTGGATCTCGTCAGCTCAAAGCCAGATCTGTATATCAAGCTTAAGATTTCCCAATGGTAACTAACCATGATAATTTATTGATTAAAAAGCTGATCAAATAATCACCGATCATGAGTCAGTAACCAGTAATCACCCACCGACACAATGAATGTATAAACGCGTTTCGAGGATGGTAAAATGGACATGCCCAATAGTCAACTGGTTTTCTTTTCTTATTCATCTAGTTATTTTCTCAAAAGCTGCAAGAATTAATTCGATTTAAAAATAAATTAAAACCACGATTATGGGTAGTTGTTAACTTATTAATGATGAAATTAAAAAAACGCATTATGTCGAATCTACTTGCACGGATCTCAATTGATTGATTAAGTAACATTTAAGTTGTCAAAATAAATATTATTAATACCGAAAAATAAATAAAAAGAGAGATTTAACAGCGAGTCGACAGTGTAGACAGAGATAGCGACCTTTAAAGCTGTACAAGGGAAGCCGCACTGTACTTTATCTCACCAAAAATAGGAAAAAAAAAACATATAGCCAGTGAAAAAGGCTAATATCGCCTGTGAGATCTGAATCTATAAAGTTATTCGTCACTTCACTCACTCCCATTCTCGGATCTCTCGTTTACCACTCGACTCCTCTTCTTCTTCTGTGAGTTTTTCGATTTTTTCCTTCTTCTTTTTTAACAATCAATGAATGTTTCAGTTTACCCGGAAATCGATACTTCTTTCATTACCGAGAAAATGGAAACACTACTTACTACTCTGTACTCCCAGATCTACTAGTTCAGTTTAGTTCTAAAAGATTTAATCCTTTTTGTTTTGTCTGAGCAAGAACAAAACTTGTCGGTGGTTCCTCCAAAACTAAAGATTTATAAATACTACTACAGTTACTTGGTTTCCACTTAACTTTAGGTTCTGTTTCAAGATGCTAAGGTTTTGTTTTTGGCACAAAAAAAACGGATCTGAATCTTCCATTCCAAGTCTGTGTTTTTATTCCATTCTTTGAAAATTTGTTGCCACTGACTATCTATATTACACTATCTCACACTTTTGACTGTGTTTAATTTTTCTCTTTCTTTATTTATGCAGAGAAACTCACATAGTTAGCTAGAGGACAGTTTTTGTTTAGGAAGCTCTTTTGCTTCTTTGGGTTTTGATGATGAGAGGGAGATCTGATGGAGGCCAAAAGAAGCGCCTCATTGCTTCCGTCTGCGTAGTGGCTCTATTCCTCTGTTTCTTGTATATGTACTATGATTCCTCTAGCCAAGGTGCATCAGCATTGGAGTATGGAAGATCATTGAGAAAACTCGGATCTTCTTATTTGGGTGGTGATGATGAAGATACCAAACAAGATGGATCTGTGAGCAATGAAGAAGACAGTCTTGTTGTGGCAAAGAGCTTCCCTGTAAGTTGCTTTATCCAAATCTCAAAGGAAAAAATTATGCTTCATGCAAAGCTAACTTTTGGTATATATGTTAAGGTTTGTGATGACCGGCACTCAGAGATCATCCCTTGCTTAGATAGAAACTTCATCTACCAAACGAGGTTGAAGCTTGATCTATCTCTTATGGAACATTATGAACGCCATTGTCCTCCTCCTGAAAGAAAGTTTAATTGTTTGATTCCTCCTCCATCTGGCTACAAGGTTGCTACACTTTTTGCTTTGATTTCAACAGTTTCTGCTACTTTTGTCCTAATTGTTTTTGTTGTTGTTAGGTTCCTATTAAGTGGCCTAAGAGCAGAGATGAAGTGTGGCAAGCTAACATACCTCACACTCACCTTGCTAAAGAGAAGTCTGATCAGAACTGGATGGTTGTCAAAGGTGATAAGATCAATTTTCCAGGTGGTGGCACTCATTTCCATTACGGAGCTGATAAGTACATTGCATCTATCGCCAATGTAAGCCTCTTTGCTTAACATTTTAGTTAATGATAATATGCAATGTTATAAAAATCAGTTATATCCAAAACAATTTTCTTAAAATAAAATCAGCTATATGATTCAAAATCGGTTTAGACCGTTTGGTTGAAATTAGTCTAAATCTGTTTAATCAAGCAATAATGTTAGTGGAAGTCCTTCAATTTGTCTATTTTTTTGTGTTTGTATATCTAATTTTTATAATTCATTAAAATGATTTTATAATTAGACAAAAAAAAAACTAAATATCTAATATAAATAAATATGTGTTTCTGTTGGTTTCCTGTGACTTGCAGATGCTTAACTTCTCTAACGATGTATTAAACGACGAAGGAAGATTAAGAACGGTTCTTGATGTTGGTTGTGGAGTAGCGAGTTTCGGAGCTTACCTTCTCTCATCTGATATTATCGCAATGTCATTAGCTCCTAACGACGTTCACCAGAACCAAATCCAGTTTGCACTAGAGAGAGGCATCCCTGCTTACCTTGGCGTTTTAGGTACCAAGAGACTTCCTTATCCGAGCAGATCATTCGAGCTAGCTCACTGCTCTCGGTGTAGGATCGACTGGCTTCAAAGAGACGGCATCCTTCTACTCGAGCTGGACCGAGTGCTAAGACCTGGAGGCTATTTCGCTTATTCGTCCCCTGAAGCTTACGCGCAAGACGAAGATAGTTTGAGGATATGGAAGGAGATGAGTACCCTTGTTGAAAGAATGTGTTGGAGAATCGCTGCTAAAAGAAACCAAACTGTTGTTTGGCAGAAACCGTTGAGTAATGACTGTTACTTGGAGAGAGAGGCTGGGACACAGCCTCCTCTTTGTCGCTCGGATGCTGATCCTGATGCTGTTTATGGTGTGTCAATGGAAGCTTGCATCACTCCCTACTCCAAGCGTAAGTACTTTCTTTTTTGAGACATACTTAGTTCATTTTTGTAATATGTTTCTTTGTTAGTACAGATGACCAGTGTTTTAAATGTCGGTCTAGGCGGCAAGTCAGACCTCAACAAAACAATTTTTCTAGTCCGATTTTTTTTTCAAAAATGGGTTTTCACACTAAAAAAATTGGTCTAAGCATCCGCATAATCAATAATTTCATATGTAGCGCCTAACGACTGCATAGCGATTTCTTAAACATTGCAGATGACCATAAAACCAAGGGAAGTGGGTTAGCTCCTTGGCCAGCTAGGATGACTTCTCCTCCTCCTCGTCTTGCAGATTTTGGTTACTCAACACATATGTTTGAGAAAGACACGGTACTAAGACATGCGATGATCTTTTTTCACTCTTGATAGATTTATAGAACACACAAAGAAAGAGTTTAAGCATGTTGTTTTGTTTATTTTCTTTTTGTTTGTTTGCAGGAGCTTTGGAAACAGCAAGTGGACAGTTACTGGAACCTAATGTCTTCAAAAATCAAAGCAAACACTGTGAGGAACATAATGGACATGAAAGCTCACATGGGTTCTTTCGCAGCTGCTCTTAAAGACAAAGATGTATGGGTTATGAACGTTGTCTCTCCCTACGGTCCCAACACTCTTAAACTGATCTACGACCGTGGTTTAATCGGGACAAATCATAACTGGTACAAACCTCATAATCGTTAACTTTTTAACAATAATAGTTCACATTATCACCATTCATCTTTATTGTTAGGTGTGAGGCTTTCTCTACATACCCGCGAACATACGATCTATTGCACGCATGGACTGTCTTTTCAGACATCAAAAGCAAAGGATGCAGTGTGGAGGATCTATTACTTGAGATGGATAGGATTCTTAGACCTACAGGATTCATCATCATCAGAGATAAGGAGAGCATTGTTGAATCAATCAAGAAGTATATGAAGGCTCTGCATTGGGAGGTTGTGGCATCGGAGAAGGTAACTACAGGTTCAGAGCTTGACCAAGACAATGAAGATGGTGAGAACAATGTGGTTTTTATTGTCCGGAAGAAACTTTGGCTCACCAGTGAAAGCCTTAGGGACAATGAGTGATCAAATGAAAAGCAGAAGAAGAAAAAGAAAAGAAATTGTTTTATTCCCACAAGTTTTCATATAGTTTTATTTTGATTTTTGTAGTTGATTTGTACCTCATAAGCAATATTATATAAATACTAAAATTAATCATTGTTTTTATTAAAATAAAAAAAATCCTCTTTGGATGCTGTTTTTGATTTTATTTAAGTCTTTCAGAGTTTCAGTCTTTAGATTATGTTAAATAAAAACATAGTATTCCTCTTCATTCACTTGGTCACCAGTCATACTCTAGATGTATAAGTCGTTATACTTGGTCAATAATATATCCACATAGAAGACCAGGAACATATAATTCATTTTTGTTAATATTTTCCAAATGACTAATTGCAATTTTACTAAAAGAAATATTATACAGAGGAGCAATTAAGAAATGTATTTCTTGAAAATGTACAACAAAAATAAATCTAAAATTCCCAAAGGTGGTGGATTCATTGCCAACAAATAATTTACCTCCCATTAATATCCTTCCCAAAATGAAAACATTTACTACTCCAAAATTTTAACTAGCATTGAACACACCATACCTATCCAGTTTTACTTAAAATGGTGACTTCTTTATATGATTAGACACATCTATATATATATACATATATTTTTTTCTTCTATAGAAAATATTTTTTTCTAAAAAATGTGAATAAAAGTCAATGCATGCTGGCATGTAATTCAAATTCTTCATCATCATCAATATCATATCAAATTAAGACAATATTAACAAACATGTAAATATATTTTCCTCAAAATAGGGTTGGCATCATGCATGCATCTCCTCACTTTTACACATAAATTTGTATATAAATAGTTCAATAGATGTGTTTCAATCTCTTGCATCTTCATTTATAAATACATATAAAGATATATATACAGAAAATGATAGGTGGGTTTAGCATGAGAAAGGATTTCATGCATGTTTCAAAACCCCAAAAATGTTCCCTTTGTAACCGGATCTTCTTAACACCTCAGGATCTAATCTCACACTGCAACACTTTTCACTCCAATCATCATTTCCCCACCTTCTCTTCCTCTGCGGCCGCCGCACCCACCATCTTCCGCCACCACTACCCGAACCCTAATCATGCTATGTCGGGGAGGAATGGTTTCTACTTGAATTATTACCGTAGTGGTCATATAGATGAACAAGGGATGTTTCTTAAAGGATGTCCGGCTAACACTCCGGCCAACAATTCTAACTTTTTGTTTGGCCAGCAGGAGAAGCCGAAGCTGATTAATTTTTTTCCGGCGATGGCATCGGAAAGTTCTCGTACGCTTCCGCTTCTTTGCCAGCTGGAGCAACGGAGACCGTCGCAAGATACTGCAACCGAGAGTGGTTCCATCGACTTGACATTGAGGCTGTGACTCTTCGACATAAAACAAGCAAAGTATGATTCTCAGTGGAGAAGTTAGGGCTCTTGGAGAGCGCATTTTTGTTTTGTTGTTTCTTTGTCTTATTTTGTTTTATTGTCGTTGTCGGAATGATAAGTATACTATATGTATTTCTTTGGAATAATAATAATAAGTTTTATTGTTGTTGTTGGAATGATTAATATACTATACATTGAAAAAGGTTTTATGAATAATAATGTGATCATGTATCAACATAACGTACCAATCACTCAGTCATCGACTTAATATCACAACTTTATTCTAGTCTCCATAGATTCAAGTATAACTATTTATCAAGTCTCCATATACATTCACAAGTCATTTCCTCGATTCACAACCTCCATATACATTCACAAATCGATATGGTATTGAACCATTTTTCCAATTTTTAAACCAAACATCAATAAAGTCATCAAATTCTTAATTGACCAAAACAAAATCCTAACTCTACGTTGCCTCCATTAAAATAGAAAGAAATCTATTTATAAATATATATATAAACATGCAGTAAAAATAAAATCCTTGAAAAAGATAAATTTGCATCTTTTTGGGTAAATACAATCCAGTGCTCTCCCTCATCCTCTCAACCAAGAGCTTGTCTGAAACCTAATTTCGAGTCTCTCTAGATCTCGCCCTCTTTCCAATTCCCTGTTAAGAGAAAAAAAATAAAACTCAATGCGATGAAGGTTTACATTCTCTGATCTCATCACATTCTTTGTTAAGTCCGAACGTTTTAAATGTTACTTTTGCAGTCTCTCTTAATCTCCTATGACTCCTTGAATGACAGAACATTGATTTGTTATGTTTGTTTGCTCTGCACGTTAGGGCTTGGCGCATTCACAGAGTTGCAGCATCTGAATTTCTAACATAAAACCATCCCTCCCGAGATGAGCACGTCCGTGAAAGGCTTTCTTAAAGGCCTTCGCCACATTACTCAGATTTTCGGTGAGTCTCCTCATCTCATCAACTTACAGAAACATCTTGCGTTTCTTGTGACACAAGCCAGATCTTTGTATGATGAAAATATATAATTGCAGATGAAGGTAAAGACCATGATATCCAGATCGGGTTTCCCACCGATGTAAAGCATGTCGCCCACATAGGATCCGATGGTCCCGCATCAAATGCACCAAGCTGGGTACGGTTTCTACATTTCTACGTAATATATGTATAAGTATACTCACTAATGTTAAAAAAAATGGATAGACGGGCGCATAGACCGTCTAGACCAACATTTTAAAATAAATCGTCATAGAAAAATCGTTTTGTTTATAACCGATTTGTTGCTGATTTTTAGAACACTTTCTACGTATTTATCTCCACATACATATAAGTATACTAATCATAGGTTAAAAATGTAGATGAATGACTTCAACCCTCAAGGAAATGAGAATGGTCAAGTAGTTTCTCGAAGAGATGCCAACAACAATCCAGTAGGAGAAGGAGTTGGACTACAAGAGTTGTTGCCTCCACCTGATAAACCAAAGCACAAGAAGACAAGGCGTAAATCCGAGTCACAAAACGGTTCTCCTCCGAGGCGAAACAGCAACGTGTTACCATCGGAAATGGTACCAAGACCCTCGAGACGTCACCACAGGAGTAGGCACGCGTCGTTGGATTCGTCGAATGATCCATCGCTCAGGAGGAGGCGTGTTGTTGTCTCGGTTAACGACGAGGAAGGTTCTAATCAACTTTCAGACAGTTCTTCTGCTTCTCATAGGAAGTCTTCGTCGCGTCATAGGAAGGTGAAAGGGTCAGGAGGAGGAGAGGTGTCCATGAAGAAGACCAAAGCTAAACCGGAGAAATCAACCGTTCAATCAGACGGTACATGTAATGATAATAATACTGGCGACAAAGACTAAAACTGGT
Organism: Brassica rapa; assembly: GCF_000309985.2. Taxonomy (NCBI): domain Eukaryota; kingdom Viridiplantae; phylum Streptophyta; class Magnoliopsida; order Brassicales; family Brassicaceae; genus Brassica; species Brassica rapa. The sequence goes on along the minus strand of NC_024802.2, from coordinate 22,521,149 downwards.
TTTGGTCGGTCACATGCGGCTGTAATTATTTTCGTATTTCTTGACTGTTCCTTAGAGAAAAACATAATGATTCTACTGAAGAAAGATCAAAGCTAGGAAAATAAACGCAGTTTTAATTTTTCTTAGTAGTTTGGCGCTGTTAGAGATACACTAATTAACATTATGGATACAATTGTAGCATATCCAACTATTGAGGAGGACATATTATGATAAGAAAATACATAAGAGACTAGTAGTGAATCGAGTAAGACAAAACAAAATGGTAATGTACCAACAACCTCGCCTCTATTACACTCCTTCAAAAATTTAAATTACCGTTTCAGACACAACAGGAACTTTAAACAATCTTTGACTAAAAAGTTGTTGGGATCCACTATTAAGTGGAAACCCTCCAAAAATAGGCGTATGCCACTTAAGCGTGGAGAGCACACGGTATTCTTTAGTAAAAGGCGAAAGAATAGTTCGCTTTGTGCTCACCACATGGCTGCGTGATTCGTTAACTCCGAACGAGACCTTTACTTATATACACCTATTGCTGCTTGTTACTTCCACCTGCTCGATGTGGGACGTATAAAGACATTCATTTCGCAAAGTAAATATTCCTGGGCTTAAATGGGCCTAGAAAATTTTAATAGTTGGGCTTTAAAACACAAGCTGTCATCTTCTTCCACTTAACCCGAGTGTGAGAAAAACCCTTCACACTAACGCTATATAGAGACACAAACCCTAATTTTCTTACACCAGGTGTCTGCTCAAGCCGTCAAAAAAATGTCGAAGCGAGGTTCGTACTCTTTTTTCTCCTCGTCGTTGATTTTTTTCAATTGCGCTTATACATTTCTTTAATGGTGTTTTTTGATCACCTGATTAGGACGTGGAGGTACGTCGGGTAACAAGTTCAGGATGTCGCTTGGTCTCCCCGTGGCGGCGACGGTGAACTGCGCTGACAACACGGGTGCTAAGAACCTTTACATCATTTCGGTTAAAGGAATCAAGGGTCGTCTCAACAGGTTGCCTTCAGCTTGCGTCGGGGACATGGTGATGGCTACAGTGAAGAAGGGTAAGCCTGATCTGAGGAAGAAGGTTATGCCAGCTGTCATCGTTAGGCAGAGGAAGCCTTGGCGCCGAAAGGATGGTGTCTTCATGTACTTCGAAGGTAAATTTTTTACTTTCTTTAAACGGTTAATTGAATGTTTGAATTTAGGTTTCGTGATGTGAGTTGTGTGTTCATCGTTACAGATAGTTTAATGCTTTAACGCCTTGTTCTGTCTTTTTTATCGATAGCTTGTTTGGTTTGAATATGAATAGTTAGTGTTAGTTTGGTTATGTCTGAATTTAATGGTTATTTAGATTTTTTTGATTGGTTATAAAGATTTATCCATTGTCCAGGCTTAAGTCAAGTATCCACCGACACGTTTTAGAGGGTGTTTGATACGGTTACAAGTCTGGTAAACTTAATTGTGTCCTTCGTTACAGATGCTTTATTTGCTTTAACGCTTGCTTCTGCTCCATATGGACTCTATATATCACTTTATCATTGTTTCTTCTCAATTGTTTGTTTAGTTATCCCATTGGTGATTGTATATGTTAAAAAAAATACTAATCTGGTGATCTTGTTTTTCTATTGCGCAGATAATGCTGGAGTCATCGTCAACCCCAAGGGAGAAATGAAAGGTTCTGCGATCACTGGTCCCATTGGTAAAGAGTGCGCTGATCTCTGGCCAAGGATTGCTAGTGCTGCCAATGCCATTGTCTAGGATCGATCAGTCACTAATTGGTCTTTTATGGCGTGCATTTGATTATCTTTCTGAATATTGTTGGGAGTTCTAAATATATCAAAAACAAATTTGAGGATTTTGGTAGTTGGTATTTTGATTTTCCGACATTATGTACGACATTCGTTTATTTTGGTTACTTGAGACATTTCTCTGAGTAACGAAGAAATGTCAATGCCGAAACTTGAATGTTATTACCTCTACGAATGGAAAAGAATTATGGAACAATCAAAGTCCTATCTTCCACAAGTCACAGTTTCCTTGAGATTTTTACATTTCAATCAAGTTCGAATGTCCATAGTTCAGGCCCTAAATAGTCCCGGGAGGAATCACAGCATCCATACCTGTTAAAGATCTTCAATAAGTTCAGTCCCCCACCTGCACTTTCTTCTTGAAGAAACTCTTGTTGATAACTAATGTGTTCAAGAATTGGTGGAAGGCTGCTTTCCACTAGAATTCACCTGTTCAGGATCAAAGTTTGGTTGTTGCAACTGCTCATCGCAAGAACATCTCAGTCTTGTAAGTTCTAGACTTGCAAGTGGTATTCAAATGACTAATATTATTATACAATAGACATTATAAATAATAGATAGGGTATCTACAAAACTTTGTAATGTTCTATGTAACATAATAACAAACCCTTTCTCTCTTCACTACAGTTTTATTCATCATGACCTGCCTAAACCCATTATTCATCTCTCTCTCTTCTTATGTTCTAAATATTTCCGAGAAAATATGAGTCATGGCTAAAAATTGCACTAGTAAATATACAAATAAACCTCTATAAAATACTATTTTGTGATTATAAGACCATATAATCAAACTCAAATCCAAGACTGGATTGGATAATTGCACTTGAAAGAGTTGACACCACTTATGTGTGAAAATATGTCCGAAGAATCAACCAATTGTTCTTCCTCCTTGACCCCCACCTGCAAACCAAACCGGTTTAAAACGTTTATCATATCAAAAACGTAAAGTTCATATGGTTTTAACTGTTATAAAACCATATTAATCGTACATCATCATCGTCTTCTTCGTGATGGCTTGAAGAACCATGTCTATGTGGTTCACACAGTTCATCGTTCTTTGCAAATCTTCCTCTAACTCTTGGACGACTATCAGCCAAAGTCTTCCTACATGCATACTGTTTAAACAAAACTTTACTTTTACCAAACCGGTATATTGATAACAAATGGTTTAGTCTGGTGTATGGTTATAATGGTTAAGCGAAGATACCTTAATTTTCTTGCTGAAGTTCCTCTCGTTTCTCTTCTTCATGTACCTATGAATCTTCTCTTTCCTCTGCTCGGCAGTGAGTTTAGCTACTTTGTTGACACTCCCATCGTCTAAACCGGTTATATCTGTTCCACACTGTGGAAGAACCGGTGTTGCCACAAGGTGGTTCTGGTTTTCTCCACCGTCAAGTGTCTATTTCAAACAAAAACTGGTAAATACCGGGTACAAATACTTAACCGGATTATTATACCGGTTTCATTATATATTTATATTGGAATTTGTACCTGGAGATGGTGATTTTCTGGATTGAAGATGGGTTTAATCGAATCTGGGAAGAACATTCCACTAGTATCAGCCTGGATCTCCATCAATTGATCATGTGATGGTTTAAAATCTGAACCAAGATGGATACTCCCAGAGTAAAAACCGGATCTCTCCATGGCTAAACCGGTATTCATCATATTCCCGGTTACAGACATGTAAGTTGGTAAACCGGGATTACCCAAGAAAGAGCAAGAAGGGGAAGTAGGGTTTAGGGAGCCAATATTGTAACTTGGGACAGAAGAAAGACAATCATCTTCGAAAACCGATAAAGGCGGAGGCAGGGGATCACAAGATGAGGAAGAGTAGAGGACGTTGGAAGGCTGATGAAGCTGAACTCCGGTGAAATCAAACTGGTCTTGGAGTTGATCAGACGCTGGAAACTGAATAGAGGAAGAGAAATCGATGGAAGCTGTGATATCGTTATCGAAATCGTCTTGTGAATCAAATATGATGGATAAGTCCCCGTTCTCGTTATTGTTGTTGTTGTCTTCATGGTCTTGCTTCGAACCGTTGTTGTTGTTGTTTTCAACATAGCCACAACAATTTGAAGCAGAGGTCACTTCAGAAGTTTGATTAAAGGTCTCTTGAAAGAACTGTGGATCACAGAAATCGACGATTTGTGCGGTGAGAGGGCTTGTGATCTCATCCTGCAAGATAAAACAACAAGGTGAGATGGTAATTAGCTGAAAAACATAGTAAACCTATTTATTTTTGTGACATACTTTGAAGACTTGCATAAAAAGCTACTTGGACGGATTACTTGCAAAGCAAGAAACAATAATTAAGATACCCTATTAGCTTAAAACAGTTGTTTAGAGAGAACATGCTATTTATATGATCAGATTATTCGTGTGTTTTATCAAGAGGGAATCTAGATAAATAAAATTAACGATACCAGAGGGAGAGTTTCCATAAAAGGAAAGTTTTTGGATTCTGTGTTTCTTTTGCGTCGAGAAATAAAGAACATTGCCTAGTAAGAACCAACATCTAAAACGTTTCACACTTAAAAAATAAAGGCTTCATTAAGAACAAGAATCTTTATTGTATATCAATTAGACATTTTAATGAAAATTCATGTGATCAGTTTTCCATTCAAGTTGATATATTTATCATGTCTATATCAGGATTAAAAAAAACTAAGGGCGTGAGTCGTGACTAAATATTTTGTTACGTTAAGTTAAATTATATATGTTCAGTAGGGAAAATAACCAATGTTGTATTCCTGACAAGCATTAATCTAAATAACCTAATACTACAACATAATATCAAAAACATAATAACCAATTAATGTTATATATGCTATATAGTCTTGTGGCGATCTGTGGTTGGCTAACAAGAGTTAGCCATGTAAACTATATCATCATAATTGTCGTTTCAATGTTTTGGGAGATGAACTAAATTGTAGGGAATAATCACAAAAAAAAGAGAGAGAGAGAGAGAGACAGAGAGAGAGTAAAAGCAATGAAGCAAATTGAAAAAGAAGATAAAATGGAATAACTGGAAAACGACGTTACCTAAAAGAAACTTAGATTTCAGAATAGAATAACTATTCCATTCAAATATACAGCCTTACTGCCTAACTATTAACTGTCTCTAGATGATAGATATTTTTTTCGGAGCGGTTTGATACATGCATGCATGCATGCATGCCTAATCAATACACTAAAACATTTTGTATATTATGTTTCCGATACAATCAAGAAGATAAACCATGCATTCAAGGGATCAAAGCAGATTCAAATACACACAATTAATTAGCATTGCACGAAATTTGGTTTGCATATATAGCGAAAGTAATCACTGACGAATGATATAAATTAAGAAGAAAAACTAAGAAGTATACCATTGAGAGCTGTTCATGCGACGAAATTACGTCCTGCGACATGTTTATATATGTGTTTCTGTATGGACTCCAACGTGATGCCAAGATTTTCTGGGAAAGATCAAGAGAGAAAATTTCCCAAGAAAGGCTTCTTGAATGCTTTATAGAATGTGTGGGAGGAGTGATGTATCTGAACAAGAAGATCCATAGAATTAATACTGGAGAAAGGGTAGTAATTAATCAAACAGAACAAAAAAACAATTCTGTTTAAGACAGAGAAGAAAAGAAAATGTTCTTACCGCTTTCTGGAGAAACTAATTGGAGGTTATGCAAGTTAACGCAACAAAGTTATATATAGTTTCCGTTAAATGTGTATGTATATGTGTATGTATCTGCATATAGGAAAGTACTAGTGTGTGTTAATGTAATAAGTCCTTGAGAAATGCCACGTGGACTTTCACGGTAAACACGCTGGTCCTAGAGTTTCTCATTAGCGTGACATGTCGCGTTATGATTGGGTGGAATTTATGTATTTTAGTTGACGTGGAGAATTTGGTCCCACCTAAGTGGTGACTTGGTTGACCTGTAATGGAGTTTGACCCAATTCTTTTGTTTCCGATTATTTTGACCTATTGACTGAAACTTGCACTAAATTAAGCTTTTTATTTATAGAATTAGCTTTCTATTTTATTTTTAGTAATATTTGTTTTCTATCTTTTATTTTTCGTTTTCTAATTTATTTACTTGCTATTTTTTTCATATTGATAAGACGTGGAAAAGAGGACCAAGTCAGTGAAGCTAAATATATTGACAAATTTACATAAATCAGAACGTCTAGAGTCAAATATTTTATATATCATGAAAAACAGTTACGTGATGCTTAGTTAAATTCGAAAACTAAAATTTTCATATGAAAATGGTTTCCTCTGGATAAAAGTTCTGTGATAGTGATATTTTTAGCATATCATGCTTCGAGTTGTCGTTTTCTATGCTGCTGTTAATTTATCTCACAGCCATAACCAAATATTGAAATGGTCATAGATAACAGATGAAAAGATAAGTTTATAAATCAGAATATTGATCGAGGTAACGTAAGGAACGTGCATGCCAATTTTTTGGGTGCCAATGTTAAGAACAACAACATTAAGATATATATTTATACAAAATACAAACAGCTAAACTATTTCAGCAAAAAAAAAAACTGAACTATTATATCTTTTGTTTATTTTATTTATAAACGTTGAACAATGAATCAAAGTATTTTTGGGTATTGTGAATATCTTAAGGTCTCCGGTTCTGTGAAGTTGTCAAGCATTGAAAATCATTGGCATGAGTATCTAATTATCCCCCCGTCCCAAGGTGTACCTGAGATTCGTTTCCAGAATAGTTGTTTTAATACAATGCATATCACCGCTCTTATTTTTTATTTTTTATTTACGAGTTTCAGAGAAATCTGGGGAAATGGAGTGGCAATAAACTATTTAAGAAGGGGAATGTAAACAGCTATATACTTTTGTTGGCAGAAAGAAAAAGAAACAGCTTGAGATCAAAGCTGATTCCATGAATCAATACTTTGGAGATATGTATGAGCATCTACTACAAAAGGTTTGAGTGCAATACTGCACACGCAAATATATTATCAACAACCACTTTCAGACAAGAATGCAGATTCAAAAAGGAAAAACTATAAAAACAAAAATGAATTTTAAAGATCAACATGTTATGTATATATTTTTGGAAAAATGTTACATGATCATAGAAGGAAGATGTTGTACAATATAGGACACAATAATTGATTTAATATTTGGTAAAGTATAACAAATTAATGTTCTTAAAGCCTGTTTCAAAAAAAAAAAAAACAAATTAATGTTCCTAATAACTACCATACTGTATAATACGGGACTAATCATGATAAGACTCTGTAAGTTTCGTAATTAGAATCTAAAACCTATATCTAGGAAGACAATAAGCATCGCATCCCGTTTGTTCTTCTCTGAAAGCTTCATTTTGTAGTATTAAAAAAAATCCGTATTAATTCGTGTTTATTTGTTTTATTATGACAGAAAATTCAGGATTACTTGTTTAACAAAAAATCAGATACTCTATGTGAATGGAATCCTTATATACTTTTTCCAGTATTATTGAAGAGGGAATGCTTTTCATTATGATTAATATCATTTTTGGCATATTATTATCAAAAAGAATTTCAAACAGAATGGGAAACGCGCGTTTACTAATGGGCTTGATCAAAAGCCCAAAGTTGCCCAAATCTTGCAATCATAAAAGGCCCAACTTTTATTGCAAAAGATTTGAAACTAAACCTGTAAAGTCTGTAACCTCTTAAATCTCTCCGTCTTGCTTCCTCCTCCGGGCCTCCGCGATTTCGTTTAGCTAGCTCCGGACCGGAGTAGATAGATAAACCCTTAGCTCAGCCACTAAGGAGCTGAGTCATTCTCACTCCAATTGATCATCTGTTACCGCTCTCTCCTTATCCATCGTCTTCGTTCATACTAAGATGAACTGTGCAGTTTCCGGCGAAGTTCCGGTGGAGCCTGTGGTTTCGAAGAAGACGGGTTTGCTCTACGAGAAGCGGCTTATCGAGAGGCATATATCGGTAAGCTCTTCGCTTTTCTTTCGTGAGTAGATTCCTATCTAGTAAGTAAGATCCTTACCAGCTTGATATAGTCAAAACACTGAAAGTTTGAAACTTTACATTCGGTTTCCAAATTGTGTATGGGTCCCAAGGGACTTGTCTGGTAATGATTTTGTTAAGTGCTTTCGGTGCCTTGTAGGATTATGGGAAATGTCCAGTTACTGGTGAACTACATACCATTGCTGACATTGTTGCCATCAAAACTGGAAAGGTAATGCAACTTCTGGAACTGTTTTTCATAGAGCTGTGTTTGTAGAAACTTATAACAGCCCGATTCGCTCTTTGGGACTGTTTTGCAGATTATAAAACCAAAACCATTACACACAGCTAGCATTCCTGGATTGCTGGGATCGTTCCAAACTGTAAGCTTTTATATTGTTTGCTATTTCTTTTTCATGCTTTCTTTTCGAGGCTTTGTATTTGCTGAATCTGGAAAAAACTCCTTTCTTCCCACTAAGGATTATGTAGAGTAGAGCTGTGTGGATCTAAGAACTTGATAGATTATACATGGCTAGGTCCATGTCTCTGTTTAAGCTATTTAGCATAGCATATTTGCACTCTACTCTTTAGTAAAGCTTGTGCTTGATTCATCCGTTCATTTGTTACTGCTATTAAGACAGGATTGTTCACTATTATGTTGAGTTCTGTAAAATAAATGTATAACTTCATTGATATTTCAGGAATGGGATAGTTTGATGCTAACAAATTTTTCACTTGAATTGAACAACAACTGCATTCTGCGAGGCAAGAGCTAAGTCATGCTTTGTATCAGGTATTTTTTATCAACTGCCTGTGCCACCACCTGATATATGCTTTGCTTATGTATTACAGTTTTATTTTCTGGACGTTTCCATTAAGTATTAGTAATAAAGGTGATTGATGGAGTTTTTGGGATACGCTTTTCCTTCTCTTTGCAGCATGATGCTGCTTGTCGTGTGATTGCTAGGCTTAAAAAAGAAAGAGACGAGGCACGACAATTGCTTTCAGAGGCTGAAAGGCAGTTACCTGCAGCCCCCGAAGCTGCCACTGCGAATGCTACTCTTAGTAATGGTAAACGAGGTATGCATGTACATTCTCTTACCAAAATGAGTTGGATATGTAGTCAATTATCTTGTAACAAATTGCTATGTTTTACTGTTGCAAATAGCTGCCGATGGTGGTGAACAAGGTCCCGATGCAAAGAAAATGCGTCTTGGAATTTCGACTGAAGTTATTACAGAACTAACAGATTGTAATGCTGCTCTTTCCCAGCAACGTAAAAAGAGACAGGTAATACATCTAGCTTCAGATATCTTGGTATCTTGGTTGGAAAGTAGAATTCATTAGAGAATTACATGCTAACTCTGTATTTTATTGTTCATACCATACGTTCAACAAATTTGTAGTTTGTATTTTGTTAGATCTTGCACGTGGCCCTTTTGTCTTGATAATTTTTTCCTCATTGGTTTGCTAGATCCCTCCAACATTGGCTTCAATTGATGCTCTGGAGAAGTTCACCCAACTCTCAAGCCATCCACTTCACAAGACCAACAAACCTGGTATTTTTTCAATGGACATCCTACATTCTAAGGTTTGACACCTAGAACCTCTTCAGTTTCTACTCATCACTTGATGTTGTTTTCTGTTCTGGGAAGTCATTGCATTGAGTTGATATTGATAATCAGGATGTCATTGCCACCGGAGGAATCGATACAACTGCCGTTCTCTTTGATCGTGCATCTGGACAAATCTTGTCAACTTTGACTGGTCATTCAAAGAAGGTATGTATTTTCCGTAGTTTTCTATGTTTTTCATCTAGTCTTTTCTCTTTTGTTTTGTGTTTGACATGTTCCTTTTGCAGGTTACGAGTATTAAGTTTGTAGGTGACACCGATCTTGTTTTGACTGCTTCATCAGACAAGGTAAGCCAAAATTATTATATACAAACCTGAGATCCGATGATTTTTTTGTGTAGTGCTTGTACAACATCCGTATAGGAATTTATAGTCCTTCTTTGAGTATTGCATGATCTTAACAAGTAGTATAGAGAACTTGCTCATTTAGACTGTAGAAATGTTTTAGTTAATGCTCACATATCTAGTTCTTGTAAAAGTCATCATGCATCTTTGAATAACTTATGAGACTATCTAAAGAGATCCTAGTGTTACACGTCCCCATTAAAAGTTTACTTCACCTTATAACTCGTGATGCTATCTTTGTTTAAATATTTACCTTGATGCATTTCATACGTAACTTTTGTTTATCACACCATTTATCATTTGCGGTCTCTCTGCTATGTTTGATCATGATAATATGCATCACTGTTCGTCTGATTTTGGTGTTTTGACACTCTGCAGACAGTCCGTATCTGGGGGAGTTCCGAGGATGGGAACTATGCCTGTAGACATACATTGAAAGATCACTCTGCAGAGGTAAGGATAAAACTGAAAAGCTTAGGCTATACTCGCATACAATATCTATCACCTGTAGTACTGTACTTGTTCTGTTATAACGTGTGATGTCTTTTCAGGTGCGAGCTGTCACTGTCCATGCAACGAATAAATACTTTGTGTCGGCATCGCTTGACAGTACGTGGTGCTTTTATGATATGTCGTCCGGTTTATGCCTTGCACAGGTTCGCAAACTTCTTATCCACAAGCAACTGATACCTGTTTTTTCAAGTTTCAGCTTTTCTCCTCGTACAATGATTATAGAAAGCATGAGAAACATTAGTTTTACTCTCCGAAGTGTCTTTCTCATGCTTGTTGCTATTATTCAGGTAACAGATGATTCCGAAAAGGTGGATTACACGGCTGCTGCTTTCCATCCTGATGGTCTCATTCTTGGAACTGGTACTGCTCAATCTATTGTCAAAATTTGGGATGTAAAGAGTCAGGTAAAATCCCCTTGAGATCATCAAGCTTTTTTTAGTATACTCCATCTGTTCCCACGTTAATTTCATCTTTCTCGATGGGCTAATAGGCAAACGTGGCTAAGTTCGGTGGACACACTGGAGAAATCACATCTGTATCATTCTCTGAAAATGGTTATTTCCTCGCGGTGGGTACTTTGACCCCAACTAAACAGAAAGACCAATATCACCGGCTTCAACTTTTACTGATCTATATTTTCTTTTGTCTTGAAATTGTTTAGACTGCTGCGCTGGATGGTGTTAGATTGTGGGACCTGCGCAAGCTAAAGAACTTCCGAACATTTGAATTTCCAGATGCAAACTCAGGTATTCAACCATCTGAGCACTTCTCACTAGTCCATTTTGTTGATTGTGGTATTCATAATTCTAAGACATGGATGGAACTTATTGTGCAGTGGAGTTTGACCATAGCGGATCTTATCTTGGCATTGCTGCTTCAGATATAAGGTGAGGTTTACATTGATACACACAATGCATTCGATAACTAAGTATTCAAAAGAGAGTTGTGCAAGTTCAAGAACCTGTGATAAATGGAAATGCCGTGTATGTTGCATTAGTGGATCGGACTAATGATAACACTTACGCGTTTCAACGTTTCAGAGTATTCCAAACGGCGAGTGTAAAAGCAGAGTGGAACCCAGTCAAGACACTTCCTGATCTATCCGGTACAGGTATGTCATATTAAGCTTTTGAACTCACTGTTCTTCTCTTCCTTTTTTAAGTCTATTATGCAGACATTGTAAATCCATTAAACTTGCAGGTAAAGCAACATGTGTTAAGTTTGGTCCAGACGCCAAATACGTAGCAGTCGGTTCAATGGACCGTAACCTCAGGATATTCGGTTTAGCTAGCGATGGCAGCACTGAAGATTCTGCACAAGATTCATGAATAGAAGATGCCTCTGAAGTCTCACCGCCAAGAGTAGCTCGTGCCTTACCTTATTTATTTATATTTTGTCTGAAGGATACTTGTATTGATTTCAATTGAGATACAACATAGAAGAAACTGACAATTACAAACTCGGAGAAACGAAAGGTGAAAACGGGATTTGGTGGAACACATTAGTGACCATAGCAGGCCTTGAGTCGATCTTAAGCAGCATCCAAAAGGCATTCCCGCACCCACTGAAGACCCGCTTGCTCTCATGATCCATAGAACTAGAGCATGAGATTAATGTACTGTTTGATAATGATATTGATCGAAATGTGTAATTTTCACTAACCAATTGCGCCTGCCAAAGTTTTACAAAGGATCGTCAAACATATATTCATTCTTAACATTCTTATCAAAGATCATGATGAATATCTCATCACCACTGTAGCTGTTTTTACACTACGGTATATGTTTTAAATAGTTTAATTTGTTAGCATTTTCGTTAACTGTGTTCATTGTAATTAAAACATAACAAATGGACTGTAAAAAAATGTTTAATATTAATTATGAACCTGGTAGATTTTATCTAATATGATCCATCTTTTGATCAAAAAAAGAAGATAACCTAGTTCAACTTAATCAAGGGGGAAACAAGGTAAGAAATGTTTGGATTCATGACTATCCATAAATTACCTTAAAAGGAAAGATATCTAACAATTTAAAGAGTCCAACCAAAAGATTTAAGACAAAGATAAAAAAACAAACAAAAGTCAAACACATGTTTAGTCTGTAGAAGAAGAAATCATTGATCTTCATAAATTCCAAAATTTGCGAAATCAATCATATAGAAGAGACAACAATTAGTTTGGAATTAAGCAAAAAAAAAAAAAAAATGGATCATATTTATCGTCAATGGCTAAAGAGGTTTTCATTTAAGAACGCAACAATAGCTCTGACTATCGTCAACGTGCTCATCTTCCTCTACCTCCTTCGCGACCTTTTCACTTCATCATCATCATCTTCTTCTTCCTCTCACCGAATCATTTCAGGTTTGTTGCCAAGTTTCACAGGATTTCAAATCAAAGTTGCTCATCTTGTGTTGGCTCTTTTTCGTATGTGCTCATAATTACAACAACAAACCTCAGGCTTTGTTGACAAGTTTTTCATATTTTGGAACCCGTTCCCTAGATTAAGTGTATCCCTTCAACAGTTGAATTCAATATCACGTTGGATTTTAAGGCTTTCTACAAAGCTGAGAAACGATTTGAAGAATACTTTAGATTCTGCCTGTTGAACTGAATATAGAACACTTGGAGTTTGTTGTGCTCATTGTCCATGGTCCTTGTTTCATTCCTTCACCATACTATACCCTTTGATAAATGCAGCTCAGCTTCGGTATATCAAGGAAGCCCGAGAGATTAGGCTTGCCATGCAACCTTTGGAGCTCATCAAAAGAGTACGCTTACACTGTTTTACATTCCCGTAGCATTTTTTTCAAACCCAAATATACCATCACTGTGTGTCTTTGAATGATAGGTCAAAGAAATACAACAGGAGGCATCTACAGGACATGAAACAGATGTAAAGCAGAACACAGAAGCCGTCGATCTGTCTAAACGGCGTAAAGCTTTCCTCCCCACAAACGAGGAATCAAGCTTGAAAGGTAAAAACGTGGCAACAATAATCTTTTGTTGTTTATTATGCTATGTGATTTAGATCAGAAACAAAAAAACTACATTACGAAGAGGTTTTGATCTGTAACTCACATATGTTCTCTAAAACCGCATAGCATTGGAAGAATGGCGAAAGCGGAAAATGGAACGAGCAAGACAACGGGACCTTGAGAAAACCGGTGGTGTTTCATCATCCAAAACATCATAAAGCCACTACTAACTCTCAACTATCAGATTTGTAACATTATTACCAAAAAAAAGAAAAGAAGATATCAGATTATCATGGCGTCTGCTATATAAAACTATGTAAACATTACAAAGTCTCAGAAAATATTCATATTACTATTATAAACATACATGTTTGAAAGGTCAAGAAATACAAAGAAATCCAATGATCCGATATATAATCCGATTTGAGTTTTAGGAAAAACTATAATTTTAAAATCTGATAAAATCCAAAAAAAATCTTTAAAATCCGGAACCCTGGTACCGGTTGAACTAGTGGTTGATCCAATAGATAATTAAAAATAATAAATTATTAAAATACATTTGGTATTCTAAAGAAGAAGTTAGATTTTTAGTTTTTTACTATCTTCTTCCTTTGTTGCCGTTTATGTACGTCGTTTGCCTCAGTTTTCTACTTTGTATGTCCTTCAACTTTTTTTTTATCGTGAATATCTTTTACATTATATTTGTAGTTTTAATTTTTATTTGTGAATTTTAGTTTTTGATGAAAATTTTACTATGCCACATGTACACTGAAACAAACGATGATAGAGAAAACCATAATTAGTTGATGTGTGATTTGGTATCAACAATATATTACAATTTGATATTTTAATTTTTGTTTATTTTAGATTTAAATTTTAATTTCATTATTCACAGTAGACATTTAAATAGTTATGAATTTTAAATCTTAATAGTTTTTATTAAATGTTAAACTGTTTAAATTATTATTGATATTTTGTATGTGAAATAAAAATAAAAATAAAGAAAAATTAATTTAAGAATTTTTATATAATTTTTAAAACATAAAATATCTCTTATGTTTTTCAATATATAATATATTATTAATTTATTAATTTGTAGTCGCGTACGTTCGATCAAACAATTTTGTAATCAGGGATGTTGTTCGGAATGGGTTTTAAAACATTGAATATTATCCCAAATTTATTCTTTTCTTTGACGAAGACATAATATTAATATAAATATTATTTGAGTTTTTGTATAGATAAAGTTTTTGTATAGAATCAGCGAGGACAAAGATACATACATATGCAGCGCATTTTTTTGTCCGTTGGATTAGTTGTGCATGTACCTTCCCCTTCTTTATGCCTTTTGACACATGCGGCTTGACACTGGTTGGCATTGCATGTTCCACTTTTGTTTCGTAATGGAAGATTACATTGGTTGTCAGTTTTTTTTCTTCTGAGCAATCGCCATTTCACCTGTTATCAATACTATTAAATTAGAAATATGTCCAATTGATAATAGTTGAGTCCAACATATTTAATAACTGCATTTAAATTTTCAGAATTGAAAAAATACTTTTACATCCGGAATTACCTTTTATTAATCAACACACCATTTGTAACTTCTAACCCAAAATTCTAGGTACCACCTTTTCTTTCTAATACAAATATTACCGACAGTTATATATATATATAAATATATAATAACTAATATTCCTTCTTTTTTGGGTTTTATCAAATCCTAATTGTTAACGTATATTATTATTTTATACTAAAATTGTGATTAAAATCTGTTACACTATAATTATATACATGAATGATCACTTTTCACTATATTATTATCATGTTATGCAGTTAGGTTTGCTTCTTTTGTCAGTATTCCATCCAAATTGTTTTTTATATGTTATTCGATAATCTCAACCCAACATTTCATTTGATTTTTTTGTCATCACATTTTATTTGATTAATATAACACCTTTGTTTATATAAATGATTTATGTACACAGTTAAATTATTGACATATCTTTCTATAGTTATATGTTAATTACTCTTTATTTGTTATATAAATAATTTATGTACACGGCTAAAAAGTATAAAATGATTTATGTACATAGTTATATAAATTATTGACATATCTTTCTATAGTTATATGTTAATTACTCTTTATTTGTTATATAAATGATTTATGTACATAGTTATATAAATGATTTATGTACACGGCTAAAAAGTATAAAATTTGACTATTAATTTATAATCACTTTATATTTGTTGAGAAACAGTACAAAATAATTTACTTATAGTAGTTTCATTTTTTATTTGTATCTCTGATAAAAAATAAAATACACACTATTTTCACCAACTATTACTTATAATCTCCGATTGTAATTATCTCTGATATATTTTATAAAAAATCATTATAACACTATAACAACATAACTTAAAAATTATTATGTGTAATAATAACATTATTATCATTATATATGAAATCAAATCATGAAAATTTAGTGAGAACATATAATTTTATCTATTTAATTAAGATTTAATTATTAAACAAAATTGTAACGACACTTTGTTATTTAAAAAAAAATAACTGTTTAGGAATAAAATGCAAAATTAATATGTGAAATGGATATGACTTAAGTATATAGTTATGCAACATCAAAAATTCAATACAATTATTGAAACCTCTTAATAATAATTAAAAACAAATTACACAAATATGATTATAAAGAAAAACACAAATATGGTTACAAATAAAAACACAAATATAAAAATTAAATTTCTTAAAAAATGTCAAACAAAAAATATACCCGCCCTTTAAAAGAGCGGGTCAGAATCTAGTTATAATAATTAAAACATAATTTTAGTTTTAATATTAAAAATAAAAAATCATTATTTGTAAAACATATGTTTAAAGAATTTTCTTCATAAATAGAACTGAAAGTCTAAAACATCTCCTTTCTTAATCATTGATTACTTTCAAAAAATCATTAAACGCAATATTATAGAATTAGACATACAATTTATATAGGTATATAAAATAAACGCCATCAAATAAAATTTATTTTAGAAGGATTATATAGTATATTAATAAAATTGTAAATGAAAATACAAACCAAACAGAAAAATTGTGAGCATAAAAAAACCAATAAGCCAAGAATTGAAAGCAACTTTCATCCTCGATAGTGAAATAATGGTGTTTTAAAAATTAGAGAAATAGAGACGTACATTTATAGATGAATCACAAATTAAAATATGTCTAATTTAAGTTATGCACATATTCAAATTACGATATAAATGGATCTATTTTGACCATGAAAATCCCATAAATAAATAATAAAAAATTAATTCATTTATTTTATATCTAAAATTGTGGATTTTGGATGTAAAATTTATATCTAAAAATCCATATACTTAAATATCTTTCAATGCAAAACATAATTGGTTTTATATTAGTTATCATTATTATATAATATTTTAACAGTAAAATCATGTTTTCTTGTCAAAATTGCATTCATGTTTTTTCTCACAAAAACGGTTGAATCTTATATTTTCACGTACACTGCTAAATCATGCTTTCACACAAAATCGTGATGGAGTAGGAATTTTTATTGTCAGGAACCCACACCTTCAACTATAGGCAGTGTTTCTACGCCTTACTCGGACCCGCGGTTGGACCATAAATCCACCGAACCACTAAACAATACAGTTTCAAATTCTGGTAAAAGCCGCTAAAAACTCCTAAATACGACAATCTAGCTATCAGTTGAACCGCCAGGTGAACCAATAAGTAATTTTTATTTAGTTTTATTAGGTTTTTACTTATTTTATTAAGTATATTTTGTATTCTTAATAAGAAGTTAAGCTCTTTAATTTTTAAATTTGTAGTATTCTCGTGAGATTATCAGTTTCTTTACTGCCACATATATCTATTTCAACTTTTTTTTTTTAAATTTTGTTCTTGTGAATAGAATTTGTTTTAGCCTTCTAGGTTTTAGCCTCTACCATATAAATTGTGTTTTTTAATTCTTATTGTAAATCATATATTAAATTATTTAAGTTATTTTTAAATATTTCATATGTGAAATGAAAATGGAAAATATCTCTTATATTTTTAATAAATATGAAATATCTCTTATATTTTTAATAGCTAATATGTAATCATAAATTAAAATTAATTAATTTATAAATCCGCATTTATCCGACTCAGTAATTCGGTGATCCGTAAAGTAGTTCGGTTTACTGTTCGGACGGGGTTAAAAAAACATTGCTTCTTTCTCTCCTCTTTGATCCGTGAAAAACGAGATTACATTAACCGGACCGGTTTAATTGAATGGAGAAGGGGTAATTTAGGAATCAGAAAGTTTCATGATACTCCGTTCGCTTTTCCAACGTCCGTGGGGGGAAAGAGGAGAAGAGAGAAACTAATCACCATTTTGATTCTAATCTACCATGAGAGAAGACGCGAGAAAATTCTGAAGCTGGGGATGAACAATGTTCGTTACAAATTCTCCCGTGGAATCACGTTTCCCGAGAAAATCAATGTGATTTTATTTTTTTCCAATTTTTGGTTTTGTTGATGTTTCTCTCCGTCGAGAAAATCTGAGCAGATTCCATCATAACAATGGTATGAGCTTTCTCTTTTTCTAATTGCATTTTGTAGTTTCTTCAAATCATATTTTTTCCTTTTGGTTTCTCTCTGTATAAAATTGTTTTTTGAGTTTCTAAATGTGTAACAATGGTTTTGTTGATTTGAAAACTTTCCTTGTTTGATTGAATCGTGAATGAGCATTTCCCAAAACGATGAAGAAGAAGGATTCTAGAAAATTATCTTATATTGTTCTCCTCTTGGCTGTTTTGATGATGTGATTATATGTGCAGGCCGCTTCAGCCAAAGTAAGCGTAGGGTCGCATGTATGGGTGGAGGATCCGGATGAAGCCTGGATAGATGGTGAAGTAGAAGAAGCTAACAGTGATGAAATCACTGTCAACTGTTCTGGAAAGACGGTAATAGCTTGTGAAAATAACTTGTTAGATTAAAAAAAAAGCACAGTTATGTATATGATGTATCTGTTTGTTAGGTTGTGGCAAAGGTAAATGCTGTTTACCCCAAGGACCCCGAGTTCCCTGAGCTTGGGGTCGACGACATGACAAAGCTTGCCTATTTGCATGAGCCAGGGCTTCTCCTCAACCTTAAGTGCCGATATGATTCAAATGAAATTTATGTAAGCTTCAGCTACACTTCATTTACTAGTTTTCAACACTTCAGCTAAATTTATTTTATGATGAATGCAGACATACACAGGAAATATACTGATAGCTGTGAATCCCTTTAAAAGGTTACCCCACCTTTATGGAGTTGATACGATGAAACAGTACAAAGGTACCCCTTTTGGTGAGTTGAGTCCACATCCTTTTGCGGTTGCAGATTCTGCCTACAGGTATCGCTGCATTCTGTTGGTGTTAATTAGCTTTGTTTTATTGAGGCACTATCAGTTGGTTTTCAGCCTTACAGTCATCACCAAAATATAAATTATAGGAAAATGATCAATGAGGGAGTGAGCCAGGCGATCTTGGTGAGTGGTGAAAGCGGTGCTGGGAAGACGGAGAGCACAAAGATGCTCATGCGGTTTCTTGCCTACATGGGGGGAAGAGCTGAGAGTGAAGGACGATCCGTGGAGCAGCAAGTTTTGGAGGTAAGCAATTTTCTAAAACATAAGGCTACATGCTTGCAAAAATTTACACTTAGTGAGTTACCTCCTCTGATTTACTTTCATGCTTTGCAGTCTAATCCGGTTTTAGAAGCTTTTGGCAATGCAAAAACCGTTAGAAACAATAACTCAAGGTGGAGAGGATGGGTCTCACGTTTGTTAATTTATCCATTTTGTATTTCCTTGAACCCAAATTTAAAATAAGATTCCTATGTTGCAGTCGTTTTGGTAAATTTGTGGAGATTCAGTTCGATCAAAGAGGAAGAATCTCGGGAGCTGCTATCAGGACATATCTGTTAGAGAGGTCGCGGGTTTGTCAAGTTTCTGACCCTGAAAGAAACTATCATTGCTTTTACATGCTTTGTGCTGCACCTGAACAGGTAAGCCTGATCTCTTCTATGGCGGTGTTAGTTTGAAATCTTAGAGATCCTATAAATATATATCCAATGCTTGACTTTACATGAGATCGTCGCTGACTAAAACAGTATTTGTCATGAGGTTTCAGGAAACTGAGAGGTACAAGTTAGGAAAACCAAGCACATTTCGCTATCTAAATCAGTCGAATTGCTATGCGTTGGATGGGCTTGATGATTCCAAGGAATACCTAGCTACAAGGAAAGCTATGGACGTTGTTGGAATCGGTTCTGAAGATCAGGTACTTTCCTTTTGGTTGCTTATTTACACATGATTAGACATAGGAATAACTCTACTTAAATTCTATTTCTTCAGGATGCAATCTTTCGAGTAGTAGCTGCAATCCTTCATCTTGGGAACATCGAGTTTGCAAAGGGTGAAGAATCAGAAGCAGCAGAACCTAAGGACGAAAAATCACTGTTTCATCTAAAAACAGCAGCCGAACTTTTCATGTAACTGCTTCACTACTCTGTGTTTTCTCTGACGGTTTTCTGGTTAGCCATAATTAGACCCTTAACTTGCTTTTTGTTTCAGGTGTGATGAGAAGGCTTTAGAAGATTCCTTGTGCAAAAGGGTCATGGTGACTCGTGATGAAAGCATTACAAAGTCGCTTGATCCTGATAGTGCAGCTCTAGGGAGAGATGCACTAGCCAAAATTGTCTATTCTAAATTGTTTGATTGGTAGGTTAACGATAACTCTATCATTTTTAAGGGAATTGTATTATTCTTAGGGTATTCTATGCAAAATGTTTTTTCTTGTTTACAGGCTTGTGACCAAGATCAATAATTCCATTGGCCAAGACCCTGATTCAAAACACATTATTGGAGTTCTGGATATTTATGGATTCGAGAGTTTCAAGACAAACAGGTGCTTAACCGGTATGCCTTTGTTTTCAGCTGATATTTAAGTCTCTGAAACTGATAACTGAATTCTTACACTGCTTAGTACTTCTACACTCTCTGATTAAGCTTCTTTAAACATTGAACTGATGGTCTGTTATCGAGTTTCTTATATATCAGTTGCTTCGCTAAAAGATTTCTTGTGATTTAGAACAATGTGATTATTTTGGTTTTGGCCGTTCCTTGCAGTTCTGTGGTTGGCTATTTATTATTATTAATAATCTCTTCTCATTTTCACCGGCAATTTGCAGTTTTGAACAATTCTGTATAAATTTGACAAACGAGAAGCTACAGCAACATTTCAACCAGGTTGGACAATGTCAGTAGATTGTTCTGTTTCTTTGGCTGACCCATATTCATGCATTACTTCATCTTCTCTACAGCACGTGTTCAAGATGGAGCAAGAAGAATATACTAAAGAAGAGATTGACTGGAGTTACATAGAGTTCATTGACAATCAGGATATCCTCGATCTTATTGAAAAGGTTAGCAGTCACATAGTGTGCGATGTTGAAACTTAGTGTTAGCATACCACTAGGTTTGAGTATCTGATATACTCTTTTTTCATCACAGAAACCTGGTGGTATCATTGCCCTTCTAGACGAGGCTTGGTAATGTTTAAAAGCCATGTTTGTTTGTTGCTTCTTTCATCTTATTACATAGAAAATTATTGGTATTTTGTTTGCTTCTGCAGCATGTTTCCAAGATCTACACATGATACATTCGCACAAAAGCTATACCAAACTTTTAAAGATCACAAGCGTTTTTCCAAGCCAAAACTGGCTCAAACAGACTTTACAATTTGCCACTATGCTGGTGATGTTAGTTTTCTTCATAACATGGACCTCTTGCCTAATTGCTTGTCTTGATCTAAGGGAAACATTACAATGACCATACTCGTGTCTAATTCCAGGTCACTTATCAGACAGAACTGTTTTTGGACAAAAACAAGGATTATGTTGTTGGAGAACATCAAGCTCTCCTGAGCTCTTCAGATTGTTCCTTTGTCTCCTCGTTATTTCCACCTTTGCCAGAGGAATCTTCCAAAACATCAAAGTTCTCATCAATAGGCTCTCAGTTTAAGGTCTGATGTAATGATTAGTCCCTATTGATTCTGCTCATAATATCTACTGTGTTTCTCACCATGTATTAAAAATACAGCATCAACTGCAATCTTTGCTCGAGAGTTTGAGCACAACAGAACCACACTACATACGATGTGTTAAACCAAATAACCTTCTTAAGCCAGAAATCTTTGAGAACATTAATATTCTGCAGCAACTTAGGTGTGGGGTAAGCTTTTGGTGTTTCAGAGAACCATAGCTTTCAGTTTTGCAACTGTATTAATTACTCTGCTTTCCAATGGTGTTGTGAAACTTCATGTATATCTGATCTCAGGGAGTCATGGAAGCCATTAGGATTAGTTGCGCTGGATATCCTACTAGGAAGCCTTTCAATGAATTTTTGACCCGGTTCAAAATTTTGGCTCCCGAAACTACAAATAGAAGGTAGCTTTACCAACACTTCGAGGTTTCTCATATTCTCTTAGTTAGGGTATTAGAATCACTCACTTTTTGGGTTCTGATTTTTTTTTGTTATTAGCAATGATGAAGTTGACGCTTGCAAAAAGCTATTAGCAAAAGTGGACCTCAAAGGTTTTCAGGTGCAGTTTCATAATCTTATCTCATTTCTAGTTTGTTTCTTGTATTTTGAAATTAGTAGAAAACATATCAAGGGTTCTGGAAGTCCCACATTCGAACATGTTTGTTACTTGGCCAACACTTCAAAAGATTTATTTTAGCTTTCTATTTCTGGACATATATTACTGGAGATATGATTATCCGTATTAACATTTTTCTTGCATCTTAGATCGGGAAAACAAAGGTGTTTCTTAGGGCAGGTCAAATGGCAGAACTGGATGCTCACCGAGCTGAAGTTCTTGGTCGTTCAGCACGGATAATACAGAGGAAAGTCCTTTCTTATCAGTCCCGCAAAAAGTTTCTGTTGTTGCAGGCTGCTTCAACAGATATCCAGGCCTTGTGTAGAGGTAATACATGTTGTATGCAAATATATTTTATTGACTTCAAGAAATGTCATCAGACTGTCTAATTCCCTCGTCAAACTGTATACAGGGCAAGTTGCACGTGTTTCGTTTGAGAAGATGCGAATAGAAGTGGCTTGTCTGAGAATTCAGAATCACGCACGGACTTATATTTGCCAGAAATCCTATAAGAGCCTGTGCTCTTCTGCTTGTTCAGTTCAGACGGGGATGCGAGCAAAATCTGCCCGAGTCGAACTTCAATTTAGGAAGAAGAGAAGAGCGGCAATCATTATTCAAGCAAGTTTAAGCTCACATGATGATTAATTTTTTTTATCTTCTTATGACTCTCTTTTACCTAACATATACATCTACTTGTTTGGGTATTGATGACATGCAACTTACTGTTTACACAGAGTCAAACCAGAAGATTTTTGTGTCGTCGGCATTATGTGAGAATGAAGAAAGCAGCGATCGCCACTCAATGTGGCTGGAGAGTGAGAGTTGCTCGACGAGAATTGCGTAATCTTAAAATGGTACCACTCCTTTACTAACATATGAAGTTCTTAGTTTCTCTAAATCTGCTCTTTACAAAAACTGACGTTCCATAATAAATACTCAATCTTCGTTTCTTATAATATATCGTGTCAAGTGATGTAGTCGCTTTTGTTACCAATTCACTAGACTAGCAGATCATTTCTTATGTTTCTCTATTTATTCAGGCTGCTAAAGAAGCCGGAGCACTTCAAGATGCTAAGAGCAAGCTGGAAAATCAATTGGAAGAACTCACTTCAAACTTAGAGCTTGAGAAACAGATGAGGGTACACATCACTTCGTTAATGATATCATGCTGGACACCACAGCACCTGTTACGCAACATTGTTTATTTTCTGAGGAAAAAAATATATTTTTCTTAAACTCGTTGTAAACTCGACCACTTTTTTTGGTTCTCTATGAGGCGCCTGATCATTGTACTGTGCAGATGGAGATCGAGGAAGCAAAATCTCAAGAAATCGAAGCATTACAGTCAGCTTTAACTGACATAAAGCTTAAGCTCAAGGAAACTCAAGAAACCAAAAGCGCGGAGATCTCAAGACTGCAGTCTGCTTTACAAGACATGCAACTTGAGATTGAAGAACTCTCAAAGGGACTTGAGATGAGTAACGATCTTTCTGCTGAAAATGAACAGCTTAAAGTTAGTCCATTAAAAAGTCTATGTGTTGAAGATAATGTTTAAAAATTTTACATGTATTATCCTTGTATTTTTGTCTAATGCTCTTTCTTTATAAGGAGTTGGTGAGTTCTTTGCAAAACAAGAATGATGGAGACGTAAGCAAGCTCAGTGAAGAGCAGATAAAACAAGAAGTTCCTGTAATTGATCAGACCGCGATCATTAAACTTGAAGCTGAAAATCAGCAGCTGAAGGTAAGATTACTCAATCTAGATTCCTAACAGATTTCATTTTTTTTTCCTCTTGATTATATATATTCTCATCAAGCATAACATTTTTTTAGGAGTTGGTAAGTTCTTTGGAGGAGAAAATCGATGCGTTAGACAGAAAACATGACGAAACAAGCTCAAATATCACAGAGCAGTTGAAGGAGAATGTTTCATCTGATTATGAAGTCGTTAGCAATCTTGCAGCAGAGAACGAGCGGCTCAAGGTAACCTTTCTACAGATGTAATCTCAACTAAGTATGTTCATTTTATTAGTCCCCTTAATCTGATGAATGAAACTATTTTTTAGGCACTAGTAGGCTCATTAGAGAAGAAGATAGATGGGAACAACTCTTCAGAGGGACAGACGGAGGGGAAAAGCATGTTGAAAGAAGAGAGCTTAACAGAAGGTGGTTCAACTGATAATGAGAGGGTCAACAAACTTGCTGCTCAAAACAAAGACCTGAATGTAAGTGTTCCATATATATAACAGCGTTGAGTTTTGTCTGCGTCTCTAATTTGATTGATAAAAAAATCTACAGGACCTGGTAAGTTCACTGGAGAAGAAAATAGATGAAACAGAGAAGAAGTATGAGGAAGCAAGTAGACTATGTGAAGAGAGGCTGAAGCAAGCTGTAGACGCGGAGACAAAGCTAATTGAAGCGAAGACATCGATGCTAAGGTTTTACTCTTGGCGTTCTTTTTTCTACAATATGTCTAGTTATGCATTACTCTATTATTCTTCTATTTAGGCTTCAGGAAAGGGTCTCCGACATGGAAACAGAAGAACATATTCGCCGGAAGCAGGCGCTGGTTAATTCGACTTCCCGGAGAATGTCACCGCAGGTGTCATTTACAGGAGCCTCGGTAAACAGTTTTTTTACTATTTCTCATACTTCTTTGTAGACTTTTTTGAAGAAGTATTTGACTTTTTTTTCCTTTACCTCTTGCAGGAGAATGGACATCATGTAAGTGATAAAAACTATTGTGGAACTGTCTCAGGCATCTTCTTGCACATCATTAGTAATTATAGATGAACATTTTTTTTGACATATTTTGCGTTCTTACAGGAGTCACTTGCTCCTATACCGGCTAAAAAAACTGGGACAGAATCTTCTCGTATTGAACAACAACCCCATGTATGTGCTTAGCGAAAAAATTAGTCCCAATACTACTTTAATACTTGTTTTAACTGGGTTTAAATGTTTGTCATGTTTCAATGATTCAGGAATTTGTTGACGTTCTTCTCAAATGTGTATCCCAAAATGTCGGTTTCAGCCATGGGAAGCCTGTTGCAGCTATTACAATATATAAATGTCTTATACACTGGAAAATTTTCGAAGCAGACAAAACCAGTATCTTTGACAAAATTGTTCCTGTTTTTGGTTCTGCAATAGAGGTAACCAGAGAAGTTTGGATTTTACTCGTATGGTCAGAGACCAATGCTAGAAGTTAAAGCAATCATCCTCTGCTTATTAAATTTTCAGAATCAGGAAGACGACAATCATTTGGCATATTGGCTAACAAACACATCAACTCTGTTATTCCTGCTTCAAAGAAGCCTAAGACATAGCCCAACTGGCTCAAGCCCCACAAAACCTCCTCAGCCAACTTCTTTTTTGGGAAGGATGACACAGGTAAGGATAAAAAAAACTGTTGTCTTGATGGCCATGCAGCTTGATATTTCAAGTTCTAAACGGCTATTATATTTTTGAATGTTTCATAGCACTTATACCGTATGATTTGTCTCAGGGTTTTCGTTCAACATCTTCCCCGAACCTTTCAACTGATGTGGTACATCAAGTAGATGCTAAATATCCTGCTTTGCTCTTCAAACAGCAGCTTACGGCCTATGTTGAAACAATGTATGGAATCATCAGAGAGAATTTCAAGAGAGAAGTATCGTCCCTGCTTTCTTCCTGCATTCAGGTGTATATACCTTTGGTGACCGACCAACAAACTTAACCTTTGAGACCCTATTCGCTTTGTGATTAATTCTCTTCTAATGATTCAGGATCTCAAGAAATCATCACATGAATCCTCTGTTGTAAAATCACCATCAAAGTCATCTGAAGAGAATCTCGCTGCAAAGTCATCTGAAGATAATAATTCACCCGCCAAGTCATCTGAAGATAATAATTCACCCGCCAAGTCATCTGAAGAGAATCTCACCGTAAAGTCATCTGAAGAGAACTCCCTGAAGAAGTCATCTGAAGAGAACTCCCTGAAGAAGTCATCTGAAGATAATGATTCACCTGCTAAGTCATCTGAAGAGAATCTCACCGCAAAGTCTAAAGATGATAATTCACCTGCTAAGTCATCTGAAGAGAACTCCCTGAATAAGTCATCTGAAGAGAATCTCCCAGCTAAGTCAAGTTCACCAAAACAGTTATCTGAGGAGGATTCACCAGCTAAAGAGGGCCAAGCAGCAATGTTGTCCGCAGAGAACTCGCCAGCCAACTCTTGGCAAAACATTATTGGGCTTTTGAATTACAACCTCATCACATGGAAGAAAAATTATGTAAGAATATTTCTGTATTTAAGCTTCACATACTTCTTCTTAACTTCCTTACTAAAAACGTTTTCTTTCAGGTTCCTCCATTTCTTGTTCAGAAGATCTTCAGCCAAACTTTCCAATACATCAACGTTCAACTCTTCAACTGGTAACTGTTTATATCCCCTTCATCGCCTTTAACTGTGAAATGAATCACATGTGATGCCGTCAACCATTAAACTAGAGCTGTTGTCTGAACGATGCAGTCTTCTCCTCGAACAAGAATACTGCACATTCAACATGGGCAAGGAAGTGAAAGCAGGGTTAGATGAACTAGACTCATGGTGTAGCCAAGCGACTGAAGAGGTATAATTTGTTTTCAAACAACTTTAGTAGCGAAACGTTTTCAGGGGGTGGTTTCACTTGTTACTCTTGAATGCAGTTTGTGGGATCTTCTTGGGATGAACTCAAGCCTACGAGACAAGCCGTAGTGCTCCTGGTTTGGATTTTTCTCTTGACAGTGTTACAGTGTACCACTCTCCCTCTTCTATCTCGTTCCTGAATGTTGATGGGTTTCTTCTTTCAGGTTACAGAACAGAAGTCCACAATTACATACGATGATCTTACAACTAACCTCTGCCCGGTAACTCTCTGCTTCTCTGATGAATTCACATTAAAGGATCAAAATAACTTTAACTTTTTCTGATCTTTCTCTGTGTATCAGGTTCTTAGTACTCAGCAATTGTATAGGATATGTACCCTTTCCAATAACGAAGACCACAACAATCATAACGTATCGCCAGAGGTACGTTGCAATGAATATCTTCCCAGAGATCTGATAAACCAAACATGACAAGAGATTCTTCTATTGACTTTTATTGGTCTTCATGCTGCATTCGATGCAGGTGATTTCTAACTTAAAACTTCTAATGACAAATGAAGATGAAGACAGCCGTTCCTTTTTATTAGACGATGATTCCAGGTACACTAGCTAAATTCACTCACAAACCTCTCTAAACATTGTCAGGCATCATGAATATTTTTTTTTCCTTTTGTGTGAACACAACAGCATCCCTTTCGAAACCGATGAGATCGCTAACTGCATGCAAGAAAAGGACTTTGCGAATGTAAAATCAGTTTCCGAGCTCGCTGATAATCCTAACTTCCTCTTTCTCAAGGACTGAGAAAATGTTTCAGTTTTCTTCCTAATGCCTCTAACTAATTGGGCTAAGCTACCATTGATTCACGTTGGTATAAGCTGTATATGTAATAGGTTTCTGTTTCTAATTTCCCCAAAGGGCGTTTTAATTTGAGCGTCTGTAGCTGATCAGCTTCCTCTTTTTAGCTTGATTGCTTGTACGTCAAGAAACTAAGGCGGGAATTTTGAACTAAAACAAATTTTGTTTTTTTTTTTTTTTTTTTGAAACACAAAGAAATTTTGTTTAATATATAAATTTATCGACACTGAAGACAGCCAAATGGGCCTTGGAAAATTTTGGGCTTAAACTACTTGGCCCAGATTTTAAGAGTAATCAATCTTTACCCAGTGAGAGTAGATATTTTTGCTTTTAAACCTGAGATTCCTCGTGTTACAAAAAAAAAAAACGTGAGATTCCTCTTGCAGAAGGTTAAAGTCAGAATCAAAGACCAATAACAAATTTAAGAGTAACCAAGCTAGAAACCCAAATTCTTATTAGAAAAAGTTTAGTTCCAATTTTCCTTGGTGATTAGTAATTTATTACTGATTTGGTTGTACTTCACTATAGGCTATAACCTTTTAAAGTATTCAAAATGAACAGATAAATATAACCAAACTGAAAACCCAATTTAATAAACCGAAGAAACTAAACCAATCTTGCATGCTTGTTAATAAAAAACTGCTTCCTCTCATTTTTACCATAGAAACAATTACACACAGACACAGATTAACGTTCCAGCAAAATCAGTACAAGAGCACCTGTCTATTGAATAATTCATTCATTCATCTTATTACCCAATGAAAAAGATAAAACAAGAACATATTATTAGATCTCACAGAAACATCATTCATTCATCACGATCATCATCAAATGCATTTGTGAGAAACTGAGAAGAGATCACCAGACATCAGGACGGAGTTCCCCAGTCGCCGGCGGCATCCAACGACCAGAATTGTAAACGTTCTCGCCAACTTTCCATCCCGGAACATCCTTCATTACATCTGCCTCGTAGTCCAGATACTTTTTCCACTCGGACACAAACCTATTCAACACAAATATCGTTACTCAACTGTCTGAAGGTTTCAGAAAGAAAGATTTATAATTAAAGAAAATGGTTACCTTTCATCTTCTTCAGCTTGAAGAATGGGAAGTATAGCTCTACGAGCAGCATATTTCTCTTCCTTCAACGCCCTACACATCAAAATCAAACTTGCTAAGAACCTCAAACCTTATAACTTACTGATAAAGAATTAAACATATACTTAATACTAGTTAGCATCACGAGGAAATTGAAAGTTTCTGATGGGAAGTTAAGGAAGTCCATGGGAAACAACAATATGAAATCTAGTTCTGTTGGAACTTAAAACTCACAAAGAACTTTAATAACTTTCAACTAATTGAGAACGAAATAAACGTGTTTTTTCTTGTTGTGATAAAAGCCAAATGACAAAAGCATATATATAGCAAAAGGGACTAACAAACTCTACATACGTTATATGCTTATATGAAGAAGACAATCAAAATGCCAAGGAACACTCTAACCGAGACAAGATATGAAACAGAACATTCAATAACTACTTAGCAAAGCTTACCAATAACTTGAAATACTAAAATCAAATTTGAACTCTTTTCGTTCCATTCAAATTCCATCACCAACACATTTCGCAATTAATTTTTTTTTAACAAAGGCGAGATCAAACAAAACGAAATGTTCACGAATCTCATTCGTTACCTGCGGATCTTGTTTCCCTGGCCGACCTGGTACATCCCCCAAGCAAATGCACCAGAAACTGTCAGGAAAATAGCCATGGCGCTAGGACCCGTATTGGATATCCGCCGAGCGTATCGGACCGGCGCGAATCCACCCGGTGGCGGACCATCTTGAAGCAGCGGCATATCCTTCACACTCGCCATCCCAGGCTTCTTCCTTATCATCGCCTCCGTCATCTTTGCTCGATCGAATTGACTCTCTGATTCGATTCGATTCGATTTTGCAAACCGAGTGTTCTAGGGGATTCAGAAGTAGAGATGTTAAAATGGGCTTGAAGCCCGCGTACTTAAACGGGCTGACCCATGACTGAGATCCGATTCGATTCGGGGATTCAGAAGAAAGGGCATTTTAGTTGTTTGTTTTCACTAAATGAACTGCGCTTGTTCCAATACTCACACAAATATTCCAGTTCATGTTTTAAAATATGTTTGTTGTTTCAAAATAGATGAAGTTTTGATATATTTTTATTATTTTTAACTTTATTAAAAACTGTATAACCAATTAGATTTTACAGTTATTTTTTAATTGGTTGAATGATTTTTAAATTATATTTGTAATATTAATTTTTAGAAAAAAAAAACTAGATTTCTTAATCTTTGTGCATTTTGAAATAGAGGGAGTATTAAAAAACCTTAACAAACAAAACATTTTATTATATTCAACCAACATAACATTATTTCAGCTAATAGAAAGGAAACAAACCAAAGCAAACTAGCACGATTAACTAAGTGGAAACTAATACAAGAAAAAAAACAAAATAAGCATGAAAATAAGCCAACTAAACATAAAGAGATGAACTAATTAGGTAGCCTTCAAGGACCCTGACCCTGAGTAACCTCAGGCTTGATCGCCTTAATGGCTACACCTATCAAAACCTTGGTCGTTGCTTCTCCCGGATTGTTATGCGCTGCGTAGAGTGCCACAGTGGCGAGTGAGACGACTACTGCTTCAGAGGGGTTGCTAGATAGAGTAGCGTTTCCTTGTCTTTTATCATCTCCAGAGCTAATTTATCTGACTCCTTCTGCTGGTAATAAGCCAGGACAAAAAAAAACAACCACTATGATGAAGAAACACGCTACAGCGAAGGCGATGGCAGCCTGAGCAAAGATGATGCCCATGAAGCACCATAGAGATTTTAAAATGGGGTTGAAGTCCGCTGGCTTAAACATGCTTAGTATAAACGGACTGATCCGTGACCATTTACTATCATGTAGAAATAAATAGGTTTATACGGACTGGCCCGTTTAAGTCCATTTTGTTAATGGGCATATCCGTTTCAACAATATGCTCGAACAACATTTATCGACTTTAAAAAACAGTCAAAAGAAATGGTTCGATCCTTTTATTTTCCTTTCTCAAAGAGATCCCTAAATCATGATCCAATGCATATAGATATAAATGGTCCAATCGGACCAATAATCCTCTTTTTTTTATCTTCAACTGAATCACTGTTCACAATCTCATGGTTAGTGCATTGTGTTTCTTCCTCCAACCTTCATCTTTTGTTCATCTTCTCTTTTTTTTGAGTGCACGCTAGTGCAGGTTTTTTAGTGAATTGTGCTTTGTGGACAATTTTTCCATGCATCTCAATACCTAGTGACCAGTGGTTCATTTGTAATTACTTACAAAACAAAAGTTAGTCTATTGTCTATATTCTCCAATTAATATAGAAGGTATTAAAAGTTGACTAAATGTTTTCACACTAAAAGATAAAGTATGAATTTGAATCATAAGAAATGCAATTAATTACCAGTTATGTAGTTTTCATAAAATTTTGCATACAAACATAATTGTCACCTTGTTATTACGTATGAGACCGAAAAACTTTACAGATCCTTCCTATTGTGTCGACACTTGTCACCTTGCTACTACGTATGGAAAATTTGGTTGTTTGAAATACACAATGGCTTAGCTCAAATGTGATTGGTTAGTCAATATTTGAGTAAAATAGTAAAAACGTTTTTAGCTGGTTACATCGCCAGCACGAGTAAAGTATCTATTCGTTTTTTTTCTTACAGTTTCACTCTTCAGGTTTATCTCGGTTTAATGCGGTTTTGATTGAATGCATCTTACTTGCTCTATGCAATTCGCTAATATTCGATTAGTTTTTCCAAATGATTTTATTAACACAAACTTGTATAAATCTAAAAAGATGAGTCATCATAATATATAAGAAATTGGCTATTACTCCAGCTTTGCTGATTGCAAAGAGTGTGATCACAAAGAAGCTAACGCAATCGTATGTAGCGAGCTTTCCTCAATGGCTCTCTTCCTTTTTTTGTTTAAGAGGGGCCAGGCGTTTGAGTTTGATTCTTTATTTTGATGTATTGGTTCTAAGTTGTCATGAATGAAAAGCAAGTAATTTCAGTGAAAAAAAAACAAATATTGAAATACCTTAAATTAAATAAAATAGTAAATTCAAATATCATAGAATATCTAAGATTATTAACTTCATAACGGAACATTTTAAACTAATACAAGGAAAAAGAAACACAATGAAACGAAGGAAACTATATTTTTTATTTTGATCATCTTTATATATTTCTTATTTTGTTGGTAAAAACATCTTTATATATTTATCATCACAATCATATATTATCAAATCATTTCCATGGGAAACATTTAGCATTTTTACCAAGCTTGCATGGGCCATCGGGTTTGATAGTCCAGTTAAATTTATAACCGTCATCTTGATCTCTCGTAGCATCAAATATATCAAACCGCTTGACCTGATTGTTCCATTGGAAGCTGCAGAAGAACAGTGTTGTTCTCCATATATTTGGCTGAAATGAAAAGTGGTAATCTGTTTTGGCAGCCACCATATGAACCCCCAAGTCATTATCTTTGGATTTGCAATGAACCGTAAGAACTGGACCTCCAAGGTTATTTGTCATTGTGAGGTCGGTTCGGGGCCAAAACGGTGGTAACCCATGACTCAGACCAAACAAAAGAACCATGATAAGAAAAGCAAGACAAAGTTTTGGTGACTTTCTCATTGATGCAGGATTTCTCAATAAGATTGCTATACTGGAGTTGAACTTGAAGTAATTTGGGATGGCTCAACACATTCAGTCCATATATATAGCGCTTTGGTAGTAACTAAGCAAACATTTTCTTAAGAGTAATAAATTAATTATTAATGAATTTTGACCCAAAGAAAACATGAATTGAACAAGTGAATCAGTCAAAGAGTAATAAATTAATTATTATTAGGTCCGTATTGTAACATGTGTTTGTGAAACTTGTCATGCACAAAAACAAAGTGTTGACTACATAATAACAAATTCTATACTATTAGAAGGAAATCATCCCAAAAATTGACTATACAAAAGTGTTGGATCTATACACCAAAACTCCAAAATAGTCATTTAGTGTTGAATTATGATTTGAGTTCAAATCTTAGTGAACGTGATTTATTATAATTTAATAGAAAAAAATTGCCATAATGAAAATAAGACTATTAGTCATAGAGTTTTATAAAACAGTTTAGCGTGATGTACTTAGAATCTAACAGCTGAATTATCGGTTGAAAACATAATAATTTGTCATACTGACAGCCCATTTGCTAATATTTGATTTGTTTTTTTCTTAACACAGCTTTAGTTTGATCATCTTTTCCTTATGCACAATTGAAAGTATCGACTAACAAACAGTATTCAGGAGTAACAAAAGTATATATCTTACTCAGAAGCAGCGAGGCTTACCAAATGAGACACCAAATCTTCAAGACATGAAAACTGATTCAGTAAACTCTTTTGAAAGCATCTGAACTCATCTCACTTAAACCTTCGTTGATCCTCTTCATTCCCTTCTGCAATAACTCCACTCCTCTGCATATTCCTTCTGGAAGCTTCCTTCTCTTGTTCGATTGTTTCTCTACTTCCATTGATCTCTGCTGCTTTCTTCCTTCTAGAAGCTTCTGCACTGTTGCCTTTCTGTTCTGGTCATGCGCTTAGATCCCATCAGTTATATTAGTAAGTGACAAAAAGAAAGAAGAACAATATTTTATATTTAGAGCTGAAGTGAGTGATCATGGATGATGTGCAGGAAATGAGATCCCCAAGAACCCTGGATGGAGGTTAGGAAGCTAGGCACTGTCAAGTGTCAACTACCTGGAATCACTTAAACTTCAAGACAAGTTCGTTTCCGAGAGAAAAGCTAATCGAATCCCGGATACACTCCTCTCTCTTCAGCATCACCATCTTACACCCTCGGAAAACGTAGAACCGATCACAACCTACTGATCCCTGAAGCTGAACTCAAAGGCATTGGAGCTGAGCTTCACTATACTCAAAGCGGAGGAGATATCACTTTCCATGGCCCTCATCAAGCCATCTTATACCCCGTCATCTCCTTACGCAGCATTGGTATTGGTGCTAAGAACTATGTAGAGACGTTGGAGAGGTCAATGGTTTCGCTATTTTGGTAATATTAGTCGAAGTTAAGGCCTTAACTTTTTTTCTTAAAATGAATATTCTTTTTCCCAACAGTTCTTATCTCCTCTGATTATATTATACGTAAAAAGGGTTTTTTCATCTATAATATTTTTTCTTTTAAATATTGAAATACAAAGTAAATAAAATAGTAAATTCAAATATCTCAAATTATTAACTTCACAACAGACCATTTTAAACTAATACAAAGAAAAATAAACACAATGAAACAAATGAAACTAGATTAATGAAGTCTTTGAAAAGATGATCATCATAAAAAGACTTTTATTAGATGTTTCATTTGATCATCTTTATACATTTTTTATTTTGTTGGTAAAAAACATCTTTATATATTTATCATCACAATCATATATTATCAAATCATTTCCATGGAAAACATTTAATTTGTTTACCAATCTTGCATGGGCTATCAGGTTTGATAGTCCAGTTAAATTTATAACCGTCATCTTGATCTCTCGGAGCATCAAATATATCAAACTGCTTGACCTGATCGTTCCATTGGAAGCTGCAGAAGAACAGTGTTGTTTTCCATATATTTGGCTGAAATGAAAAGTGGTAATCTGTTTTGGAAGCCACCATGTGAACCCCCAAATCATCATCTTTGGATTTGCAATGAACCGTAAGAACTGGACCTCCAATATTATTTGTCATCGTGAGGTCGGTTCGGGGCCACAACGGTGGTAACTCATGACTCGGACCAAACAAAAGAACCATGATCAGAAAAGCAACACAAAGTTTTGATGAATTTCTCATTGATACAGGATTTCTCAATAAGATTTGCTATATTGGAGTTGAGTCTGTAGGAATTGAGACTGGCTTAGCATATTCTTTCCATATATAGTGCTTTTGTAGTAATTAAACAAATGTTTTCTTAAAATAGAATATATATATTACCAATTGACCAATATGAACAAGCGAACCAGTCAATGTGAGGTTAGGTCCGTTTCGGAACGTTTTTTGTGAAACTTGTCGTCCAAAGAAGACATGCAACAGAACAAAGCGTTAACTATATAACAAGAACTCAAAACAAATACGTGAATATCGATGTGGTAGTCTCTTTAGTAGTGATTAAAAGTTTATTAATGTTTCCACACTAAAATATATGAATTTGAATCATAGAAAACATGACAGCATTCAATGTCCAGATGCATATTAAGAAACATTGTAAATGGTTTGGATTATTTGTATCGAAATTAAAACAGAGGATTAATTTGTGCCAAGTCGTTCGATTTTGAAGCTTTATTACAAACACTTAAAATCTATACTATTAAAAAGAAAGTACTATTGAAAAATCTACTTAAACAAGGTTATTGCACCTATTCATTAAGGTTAAATTTGTCTTAAAAAAATTTAGTCTAACAATACCCATATATAAAACAGCTTGGGCTATTAGATGTATACTAATTATTAATCTAATAATCAAGTTCTCTCTCGGGTCGTAGTACAAAAATAACCAAAACTTATATGTGCCTTTGTAATTATATTTTAAACATTTGTTCCAACTTCCAAAACGTATTCTAAAATTTTATTTTATTGTTATTTTATATTAGCACATATTGTTGGATTTCGTTTAGTAATTTATGTAACAGTTTATGTGAAAGATATAAAAAATAGAAAAAGCCAAAAGAATATTCCCACAAACTAGCAACCTCTTAAAATATACGAGAATAATATATTAAACAAAATCGACCATATTTTTATCCCATCATATTCGATTACCAAATCTAATGAAACTTAAAGAATCTACTTTATTAAAAGAAAATGAGTTTAAATAAATCTATATATATGAAGGTTGACCCTTTTCTAAGAGCTAATAATTTTATGGTCCTACTTAAATTTTGCCTAACAATATATTATCATAGTTAATTTATTATATATTAATATATTAGCTATGAAAAAGATATATAGAGAAACTAAAGTTAAGTATTTCTTAAATATTTTTATAAAACATATCAGGGTTTAAAAATTCATAAATATTTTTTTCTAAAGTGAATAATAAAATTAAATTTCAAATCTGACATTTTACCAAAAGTAAAACATCTAATAAATTGACGATATCAAAACCGAAAAACCTAATTTCTTAATTAAAAATTATACAAAATAGATTTTAAAAACAAAAATAAAAACTAAAAAAATTGTCCATTGGTTTTGGTTCAAGCAGTGGTTCAACCGGTACTGGCTTCCGGGTTTTAACGGGGTTTAGCGGGTTTTTAAATTTTGGTTTCTTCACAAGACCCGAATCGGATTTATCTTGGGTTACCGGGTTAACTGGTTTAACCGTGGGTCCAGGTCAGGTTTCTAAACACTGCATATAACTAATAAATGGTTAAAAATTGTTTCAATTTTAGCGGATTTAGGAAAAAAAAATAGCGCGGGTCAAAATCTAGTTAAAATTTATAATCCGGACGAACAATTGTATGTGCCGTGGAGGACAAGAAACAAATTGGTATCGGTCATCTACTCCTTCAAAGTCTATGATTTTATCGTTTACTTCACTCTTGTAAGATGCAGTCCACTTGATCATTCGATACTTTTTTTATCTGATAAGGTCGTTTGCTTAGGCACGTTACAGGTTCGATAAAATGTCTCATAGACCCTTTTTAGTACCAAAATACTATTCATGTTGATGTGCTGTCTTTAGGGTTTTGTTTCTTAATTCTAGCTTAGTTGCTTGTTGTAAAAGGTGTGCTGTTTTGGTCCCATTGCTATGTGTTTGGCTATAGTAATCATCTTCACATGATCATGGATGATTTGCAGGAAATGAGATCCCCTAGAACCCTGGAGGTTTGGAAGCTAGGCACTGTCAACTACTTGAAATCACTTAAACTTCAAGACAAGTTGGTTTCCGAGAGAAAAGCTAATCGAATCCCCGATACACTCCTCTCTCTTCAGCATCACCATCTTACACCCTCGGAAAACGTAGAACCAATCAAACCTACTGATCCCTGAAGCTGAACTCAAAGGCATTGGAGCTGAGCTTCACTATACTCATACTCAAAGAGGAGAACATATCACTTTCCATGGCCCTCATCAAGGTGGTTTGGGTCGGGGATAGAAAGATTGGTGCGATTGGGGTTCATATCTCCTCTGGAATCACTAGTCATGGTTTGGCCTGCAACATAGATACTGACTTGAAGTACTTTGAGCACATTGTGCCCTGTGGGATTGCTGGTAAAGAAGTCACATCTCTGAGAAGAGAGACAGATACGCTGCTTCCTTCTGAAGAAGTGATTCATGAGCAGTTGGTTTCTTGTCTGGCCAAAGCGTTCTCATATGATGATGTTGTGTGGAAGGAAGATCCTTCATTCATTTTGGACAACCAGGAGGAGAAGTCCTTCTTCAGGTTTATCTCGGTTTAATCCGGTTTTGATTGAATGCATCTTACTTACTCTAAAAAGATGAGAGTCATCATACTACATAAGAAATTGGCTATTACTCCAGCTTTGCTGATTGCAAAGAGTGTGATCACAAAGAAACTAACTCAATCGTATGTAGCGAGTGGCTTTCCTCAATGGCTCTCTTCCTTTTTTGTTCAAGAGGGGCCAGCCGTTTGAGTTTATTCTTTATTTGATGTATTGGTTCTAAGTTGTTATGAATGAAAAGGACTTAATTTCAGTGAAAAAGAAAACAAATATTGAAATACCTTAAAGTAAATAAAATAGTAAATTCAAATATCATAGAATATCTCAGATTATTAGCTTCATAACCGAACATTTTAAACTAATACAAGGAAAAAGAAACACAATGAAACAGGAAACTATATTTTTATTTTGATCGTCTTTATATATATTTTTATTGTGTGTAAAAACATCTTTATATATTTATCATCATCACAATCATTTATTATCAAATTATTTCCATGGGAAACATTTAACCTTTTTACCAAGCTTGCATGGACCATCGGGTTTGATACTCCAGTTAAATTTTTCACCTACACCTTCATCTCTCGTAGCATCAAATATATTAAACCGCTTGAACTGATTGTTCCATTGGAAGCCGCAGAAAAACAGTGTTGTTTTCCATACATTTGGCTGAAATGAAAAGTGGTAATCTTTGTTGGCAGCCACCATGTGAACCCCCAAATCATCATTTTTGGATTTGCAATGAACCGTAAGAAGTGGACCTCCAAGATTATTTATCACTATGACGGTGGTGTCGGGCCAAAACGGTGCTAACTCATGACTCGGACCAAACAAAAGAACCATGATCAGAAAAACAACACAAAGTTTTGGTGAATTTCTCATTGATGCAGGATTTCTCAATAAGATTGTTATACTAGAGTTGAACTTGAAGTAGTTTGGAATGCTTCAACATATTCAGTCCATATATATAGCTCTTTAGTAGTAATTATACAAACGTTTTCTTAAGAGTAATAAATTAATTATTAATGAATTTTGACAACAAAAAAAACGCGAATTGAACAAGGGAATCAGTCAAAGAGTAATAAATTAATTATTAGTTTATTACTAGGTCTGTCTTGTAACTTATGTTTGTGAAACTTGTCAGTTGTTGCCCAAAGAGACATACACAAAATAAAGTGTTGACTACAAAATAACAAAATCTATACTACTAAAAGAGAATTATCCCAAAAATTTACTATACAAAAGTCATTGAACCTATTTATTAGAAACTTAACAAAAAAAAAAAAAATATATATATATATATATATATATATAACAATGTGACTGTTACCATGAGGTTATTAATATTAAACTCATTGTTTTTTATCCTATTTTTGTGGATAATTCTACCTAACTTATACTTCTATTTAATTAAAATATGAATTATATTATTTTACTATTTACTAAGCCTATCTATCTAACCACATATATGTAATTTATGACATTATGGAATTCTCTTTTACTTTTTACTAAATTTATTTTCTAATAAAAATATTTTACCAAACAATCACAAAAGCTTGATAGCACATGTTATGATATTTTGTGGCAATTAAGATAGTTAATCAAATTGATGAAACATTATTGTATAAAAATATAAACCATTTTGTCTATGTCATGAAGATTAGCCAACATTGGTCAAAGCAATATCAATCTTTATAGCAGAATTTTCACAAAAGTTATACTATATTATTTGTTTTATATCTATAAAATCATACACCATAACATTACATGATTCCTACGCTAAAGACTTTTCTCTTTGTATGTATATAGAAATATTTGTTTTTAAAAATTATCTATTATTAATTAAGGATATCAATATAATATGATAATATCCATCAGTTCTTGAAAACAATATTCCTAAATTTATGAAAAAGTTTAAATCTCACTAATGACAATTTTGTCCATTGATCTTGGGCTTATAAGATAGATTTAAATGGATCAGATTTGAAAACAATAATGTAAGCTAAATGGTGAGAGGTTAGATTTGATTTTTACATCCGTGGATCGAGAGATAACTTTTTTATAAAATATTTTGGACTCCAATGTGTAATTTAAGGGATCAATTTTCTGAACATTGTTGTATTCACATATAGTAGAACTCAACTTCTTTACATTATCAAAAAGCCTACGTTAATTTAACTTCTTTATAAACCCCACTTTCAATAGTATTGTGTATAAAATATAATGTAGTTCTATAAAACTAAACGAACTTCAAACATATATTTACAAATTTCTGAACGGGTATTAGGTAGGACTTGTACCTGAACTGAAGTCCAAAAAAATCAATAATTACTTTAGCCTAGACTCGGACATGAACCAAACATTTTTTAATCGGTTCTGGTTTGAATTTTCGAGTCTGGATAGACTGTCCAAACCTATAAAAACTAACATATATTATATCTTTTAAAATTAAGTTTTAAAGAATAAACATGTGTTTTTGAAGCGCGGATCAAAATATAGTATTCATTAATGGTTAATTAAGAATTTATAAATGTTTTTATAAGAAGGTCAACTCCTACAAAACACCAAAAAAAATAAAATTAGTGTAATTTTATTTTTTATGAAACAATAGAAATGAATCTTAGTTGCTAAAAAAAATGAAACAGGAGAAATGACTGCTGAAGAAAAACAATAGAAACAGCATCATTTCACTAAATTTGATATTTTGTGAATTATGTTAATCTAAATTTGGTGTAATACTATTAATCATACTAAATACTAAAATAATATATATTACTTTTCATTTAATTATACGTAAACTAATATTATTAATTATTCCTAACTTATAGTTATAAATAATTATATCCTAGTAATTTTCATTTTTATTTTGAGATTAGTAAACATTAAAATATTATTTTATATTTTCAGTTAGTAATACAATTAAATGAGTGTTATTTTGAAATTGTAACAGAATAAAAGAACTTTTCATAAATTTTAGATTCAACTAAATTTTACATGAATAAAAAATAAAATATAAAATAAGTAAAAGAAATAAATAATATTTTAAATAAACTGTCAACTGTGGAAACATAAACTTACCAAATTTAAAAGAAAATGAAATAAATATAAGATAAATTCCCTTAGATATTTATTTTTAGTTTATTTTCACAAAAATAGACCTAATAAAGAAAATGACCAAAATAAGTTTTATTAACCAATCTAGACTTAGGGTTTAGAGTTAAGGGGTAGGGGTTTTGGGGATAGAGTTTCAAATTTTAAAAAATAAAAAATTAAAATTTTCAAAACAAAAATGTGCTTTCTTAGTCATTTTATTTTTTGAGTGCTATTTTTATGACAAAAACTTAAAAATGTATATTTGAGAGAATTGCCCTAAACATAATTATTCAACTATAAATAATTAAATTATTGACTTTTTAAACTAAAATTTAATATATAACATAGTTTTGGTATATAGTTTGGTATAATGGTTGGATATGAAAAATAAAATTCAGCACCAAAACACCAAAATTTAGTGTTGAATTATGTTTAGAGTTGCCTTAAGAAATTTGAGTTCAAATCTTAGTGAACGTGATTTATTATAATTTAATAGAAAAAATTCCATAATGCAAATAAGAGTAAGACTCTTAGTCATAAACTTTTATACAACAGTTTAGCGTGATGTACTTAGAATCTAACAGCTGAATTAATGGTTGAAAACATAATAATTTGTCATACTGACAGCCCATTTGCTAATATTTGATTTGTTTTTTCTTAACACAGCTTTGGTTTGATCATCTTTTCCTTATGCACAATTGAAAGTATCGACTAACAAAAACAGTATTCAGGAGTAACAAAAGTATATATCTTACTCAGAAGCAGCGAGGCTTACCAAATGAGACACCAAATCTTCAAGACATGAAAACTGATTCAGTAAACTCTTTTGAAAGTCTTGACTCTCATCTGAACTCATCTCACTTAAACCTTCGTTGATCCTCTTCATTCCCTTCTGCAATAACTCCACTCCTCTGCATATTCCTTCTGGAAGTTTCCTTCTCTTGTTCGATTGTTTCTCTACTTCCATTGATCTCTGCTGCTTTCTTCCTTCTAAAAGCTTCTGCACTGTTGCTTTAACCTGCGTGCCTTCTTTCGAAAGCATCTCGAGTTCCTCTTGTGAAGCTGTGGTCGAGAGAAGCGCTTGTTCTTTCTCCAAGAACATCTTTAACTCTGACATGAACCGCTCTGTTTTTGCTTCTTTTCCAGAAGCTATATCGAAAGCTAGAGCAGCGTCTTCAGGTACGAATCTCCATAGCTGGGCACAGCCAGTACGTGCGCAGAAATAACCAAACGCAGTAACCGCGTGGTGTACCAAAGCCCAGTGGCGTTTCCTGAGAAGCAAATGGTAGAGTTCCCAGACCGCCCTGCTCTTTGGACAGGTTTCGGTTTCAGACATTTCGTAATTGCTAAGTCCTGACAAGAAGAGAGCAAGGCTTGGCTTCAGTTTATGGAGATGATGCTGACTGTTATCAGTTTCTGTAATGAAAAGCCTTTGAAGCTCTGTTATGACATTATCCATCTCTTGGCAAGTGTAGAGCTGCTCGCTTCTTGAGATGATTGATAGTGTTTCGCTGAGAATCTCAGTGTAACGATCCCTTGTCAT
The DNA here is from genome assembly GCF_000309985.2 of Brassica rapa. Classification (NCBI taxonomy): domain Eukaryota; kingdom Viridiplantae; phylum Streptophyta; class Magnoliopsida; order Brassicales; family Brassicaceae; genus Brassica; species Brassica rapa. The sequence goes on along the minus strand of NC_024802.2, from coordinate 22,479,495 downwards.
TTCGTCTTTGGATTTTCTTAGCTTTTGAATGAGAGCGACGCCAAACTTCAGAGTTCTGGAGTCAATCTCTGGTATGCTCATCTTCCTACAGAGAAAAAATGAAAACACTCAATATCCACAATGACCACAACACAAAAGTTTCAAAGGAAAATTGTTAAGAGTATATATCATAATTACTTACAGTATCCCAAGGCAAGCAGATAGTGCTACAACCGGACCTCCCTGGACAAAGTATCTGGAGGAATTTGAGGTTTTCTCAGTGAAATTCTCAATGAAGTGAAAGAACTCTGCGACAATCTGTTTCTTCGCGTCGCTTATCATTCTGTCGGGAAGAAAATTCAGCGGGAAGCCCTCTAACAGCAAGGCTAGATATGCATCTGGTGCCGATTCGGATCTGCTCTCAGTGGAAATGTTTTTGTAAACTTGAGCTGTTAAGGATTTGGGGCTGTGAGTGAGAAGAAAGCAGATGGACTTTGCAGTTCTTCTGAGAACGGAATCAGGACAAAGAGGCGCTTCTGATGTTGACATTGACAACATGAAGATACAAAGTTTATCGATCACATTGGCCACCGTAACGTCAGTGGCATGACGAGCCCAGAAGCACCAGAGTTCCATGACTATCTGCCAACACAGGAAGTGGGGATGCAAGAGATTCTTGAGTAATAGTGTTTCAAGCTCTTCCCATGCAGGAGATGAAGACAGAGTAATCATAAGGGTTTTGAGAGATAGAAGCAGAGCTGAAAACATTGATTCCCAGACAATTGTCTTCCCCGAACCATCTGCCATTGGTAGCTGAGAAGAAAGGACTGAAGTGTAAACCTTTTCGTCTGTTAATACATCGAGAAGCCATTGCAGCTTTCTGGTGATTGCAAGCTTTGCATCTTCTTCAAGCTCAGAAGAATACCTCATGACAGCCTGAAACAGTACAACCCGAGCCAGGAGCAAACCTCTGGCACTTGCTGCGGATTCAACAGATAAAGACAAGATATCCACCAATGATGGTTCTGTCTGCGAACCATGGCCCTGTTTGTTACAAACTTGGGTCGGGAAACATTGTTCATCTATGAACAACGAATCAAGAAGTGAGAGCCTGAGTTCTTGTGTTATTTCGCCTGCGTTCAACAGTGCATTTAGAAGATCTACAGTTGTTTTCTCAAGAAGATCCGTCATTACTTCACTTGCGTATTTGCCATGGGTTTGTTGGCTCAGCGAAACTTTGAACGCAGAGATCATCAAGATGCAGAGTGATATTTCCTTGAACACCATAGACACCTGGTTTGGAAACAGCGCCGCAACTTTAACAGCATTGATGAGATAAAATTTCACAGGAAGAAAAACCCTTCTGGCTTCTGTTGCAGATATGTTTTCCTTCACCGAGCAAGACCAAGCCACAGCGGAAAACCTCAGAGACTCCTTGATCAGTGATATCAGCTTCAGAATGATCTCTCCTACATCGACCTTAGATGCCAATGTCTGCTTGTCTATCTGAAGCAATGTAATCACACCCTTCCATGATGTATTAAGAATTGTCACAAGATTACCACCATCTCTTGCAGCAAGCATACCCAATTCGCTCATAGATTTAACTCCCATCGTGATTATGCTAACCAAATTACGTACGTCGTTGCCTTCCTCCATCGTTGATATTCCTACATTTCCATTAGTCTTCATTTCATTCACACACTGATTCACTGTTGGAGAGAACTCTTTGCACAGACGAACGATAGAGTCAATCACCCCTTGCACAGCCTTAAAAATCTCCAAGGAAAAGGATTCAACTTTCTGTTTCAAAAAGAGGTGAAAGCTATTAACAGATGACAACAATGCTAATTACTAATCTCAACCTTCAGTAGAAAAATGTAATTTCAGTCAAAACATATGTTAATCAATTCATTGTTCAGATGATTTCCGGAAGATACCTTGGCATTCAATATCACCTCCTTTGTCAAATTCAGCTGCTCTGAAACAAACTTATGAACTGTAACAGCTGAGGCCTCATCACTCACGAAACATATTTTTCCAATAGCAGTAAAGCTTGAGGCAGAAAAGCGAAGATAATCCAAAAGAAGCTGCATTAAGAATGATAGAATAACTCAGTCGACCAGTAATCTCTGAGAGACTTGTACTTACAGAAGCGTCTAACATCACCAACCTGAAAGAAAATGCTTGAATGCTCTTCCTCTTGAGACTCCTCCATCGACAAAACAGACATGTATAAATGTTTCCCACACCATTGGCTTACCTACAAGAAGTGGAGTAAGAAAAGAGAATACAACAACACTCTCAAGCTGACGTTCAGCACTAAGCAAGCAGCAAGAAAAGAAACTATTATTGTACCTTAATACCAAAAGCTAGAAAATATTGAGAGCAATCAGAAAGATCCAAAGCCAGGTACTTTGAAGCCACATGCAGAATTGCCTTGTTCAACAAACACTGGGACACGTCAAGACATGTGGTGTCTTCCCAGAGTGTCTATACTATTGTCAAGGACGACTTGAAACATGCCAGAACAGACCATTTAAACCATATCTAATAGTCTTAATCCAAGTGAAGCATAGTAGTAAACCAGAAAGGCATGTAACATTTAAACATATCAAACATGAAGCAGAGATAACTTGAGCGCTTAAGTGTTGAACATCATAATCCTGAAATCTCTATTCTCACAATATTATCCCTGAAAGAAACAATCACACACACAGAGAGAGCGTACAACTAATTATATAAATACATCAACTAAGTGTGGATACTGTTAGGCTCTGGAGGAAAGACGCCACATCAGAATTCTCCTGTGTATCTAACTGAGCAAGCTGTGTGAGTAGCTGAACCCGATTCTCGATAAGCTGTTGTTGTTGTACATACATAGAGGAAAGTGAAAGCTCGTTAGACCTACTTATGAGCTAAAAAATTTGCAACTGCTTTCAGTAAATCCATTCTTAATAGCTACCAACTCCTAAGAGGATACAATCATATATGTACATGCATCAAAAACAAAATTGATTCCGCTGATAACTGATTTAAGCTGCGTAAAGCTCAATCCAGACCATAAATCAAGCAATCGGAAGGATACGGATCGTAGAATTTACACAGCGCAGGACGAAGATGGTACGGAACAGTCGCGAGATTTTTTGAAAATTAATCGAAGCTGGAAGAGAAAAAGAAGAAGCTTACATCGGAAGATTTGATCTCTTCTAGTATCTTCATCGCGTTGTTCCCCTCCATCTCTCGTACTCTTCCTCTCCCTTTCTCTCTTTCTATCTCTAGAATGGCTCTTACTCTCTTAGCTTCCCGCTCTTTGCATTTTAGCTATTGAAAATATCTGCGCCCTGCTTGTTTTCGCTTTCAAAGGCCCGTTAGATCTAATTGGGCTTTAAATGTAGCCCATATTATGGTCTAATTTAAAAAAAAAATGGATTCAAATTTCAATAAATGTGATGTATTAAACCACGTTTCAGAAAAACTTTGATGTTTCAAAATATAAGATATTTTGATAATTTTAAATTACTTTAATTTTATTAAAAGTTGGTTAACCAATAACATTTTAGTACATTATTTATGATTAGTTAACTTATTTTGAATTTATATTATTAATAATTATTTTTTTTAAAGTAAAATTTTTAATTGTTGTGCATTTAAGCAAAACATCTTATGGAATGAGGGGAGTATAAATTTTGATTTTCACTACATATATAATCATACATACATACAAATAGGTAAAAAATTGATTTCCACTACATATATAATACATACAAATACAAAAGATTCATCTTATACGTCGTAATTGATTGCATGCAATGCAAAATTAAGTTGTGCCAGTGGAAAAGTCGATAGAGAGCAGGACAATGCATGAAACAAGTGTTTGTCATGCAACTCGTATCTTCTTTAATATTCGCCACGATCTCATCCCAAGGCCATTATTACGTCATTTATTATAGCTTATGGAGTATATTCTGTTGATTCTTGCTGTCTTCGCCCACATTTGTGATATAATTTTTTTGGTAAAAATGTTAAAAACATTTATTATGTACTTTTTCTTTAAAATATCGAACTGCCAAAATAATTTCCTAATATGTTAATTATATATTACAATTTCAAGTTTTCAAATACCTTCATGAATCTTAATTAACATACCAACTTAAAACATATGTTTATTATGAATTAAACACATTTCAGAAGAATCATATTCATTTGCAAGTTGAGCTAATCATGCATTCTTGTAAGTTGTAATCATCAGAGATTAAGCGTGTGTAAATATCTGTATATCATCTTTATCTAAGTTCTCGTGTTGGTTAGTTAATCTATGACCGGATCAGCTATAGGCTTAGACCATCTCCAATGGTTTACTTTATTTTTTTCTCTAAAATGGAATAATTATATAATAAAGTTAGATGTTGCTCTAATGATACTATATTTTAGAGTGAAAAATAAAGTGATAAATGAAAAATGAAAAAAACTACTCTATATATAAAGTAAAAAATAGGTTTATACTATTATAAAGTAGAAAATAGAGTACCATTGAAACATTTTTACTCTAAACTCTATTTTAAAGTAGAAAATAGAATGGAGTTTGAGATGTCCTTATAGCATATATCATGGAAAAATATACCTATTAGCTTTTATTCAATTTTACTAGTATATGTTAACTTTCGACGTTAACACACAGGTTGGATTCCAAATTTTAGCAGAAAGAAAACACAGGTTGGATTGTATTTTGAAAGGCTTCCATATATATGAATTCAGACATTTGACGTCTCTTCAGTCCGATGATAGAGTGCAACTGACATAATATCTAGATACGTTTTTTTAGCAAAAAAAAAAAATAATGTAGATACGTTTTCATGCAAAGTCCATATGTTTCTTTTATAATGTTTTTTGAACATTTCTTTTATGACGTTTTATTAGACATTTTGTTCTTTTCTATAAAAGTATATATTACTGTTTTTATCTAAACTAGAATCGTTATCCGCGCTACGCGCGGAAAATACTTTTAAATATGTTAATTTTAAGATTTTAAGATGGAAATCTCTTAAAATAATGGAAATATAATTTCTAATATTAATTAAGATTTGATTGGATGTTGATGAAGATAGATTTAGTGCACTTATTATATCCAAAGGCATAATACAATAATTTGCTAGGATACTATAAAGAAACATAAATAGGTTGGAGAGTGTATTTTTTTCTCTATTGATTTAATTTGTCTTGATGTTTTTGTTTCGTTGAATAGGTGAAGTTGCTCTTGAGTTCATTATTTGGTTGACTTCTTGTTCGTTCTTTGAAGTGCTTAACATATTTGATTGAGCTGTTAAAGTAAAGTCTTGTTGCTAGTGATGAAGCGAGTTGTAATTTTTCTGTAATAGTCAGTGTATTATTTGTATGAACAAAAAATTAAATATAGATCGTTTACCTTTAGATAGTCATGGGATGATGCTTGTGATGATAACAACTTAAAATTTATGAGCTTGTGATGATAAAATTATTTAAGGTAATTCTTTCAATTAGATCATTTTAAGTTTTATCACAAAAATAAATTTCAAAAACTAAAATGATCAAAATAGTTTTTTTTGTGAATTTTTTTTAAATTTGAAATCATATTCTTAAAACCCCACTCTTCAACTCTAAATCTCAAACCTTAAACTCTAAACCCTAAACCTTAAACCCTAAAACATATCCCTTAACTCTAAACCCTAATGTCTAGATTAATTAACTCTAGGGATATAAGTGTATATTTACTTATTTTGATAAAATATTTAAGTCTATTTTGTTCATTTTTATTTTTAAGGTTTATATTTGTGACAAATACTTTTTAGGTATATCTTAGGGAATTTCTCAATTAGTTATTTAAATATTATTCTCACATATTAGTGATTTTTTATGTCAAATTTGTATTTTGTATATTTAATAACACCTTCTTGTGTGTCATTCTTTGGTTTTAATAAAGATTATTCTTGGGTCTACCCCTACCAATGTCGTTATTTCATTTTCGATATTTTTAGAAAAATAAAATAAAATAAAATATTGTCAAGTTATATTATGTTTTTAAAATAAAAAAGATAAAAATTGAAAAATAAAAGTAATTACAAAAAACAGAATTTACAAAAAAAAATATTTTTAACATCGTCAGCAAAATACTAAACTCTAAACCTTAAATTCTAAACCCTTAGGTAAATCATAAATCCTTGGAGAAATCCTAAACTATAAATCAAAACACTAAACCTTAATTCCTAAACACTAAATTTTAACCCTAAACCTTAAATCTTAAATTTTAAACTCTTGAGTATTTAGTGTTAAGTGTTTTTTTATTTAAATAATTAGGATTTGTTCAAAGGTATAGGGTTTACCTAAAGATTAAAAAATATTTTTCAAATTTTGTTTTTATAACTTCTACTATTTTTTTTCATTTTTACCTTTTATTTTTAAAACATAATATAAATTGACAATATTTTATTTTTTTTAAATATATCCAATATGAAATAACAAATTTTATTGGTTGATTAACCTAGATGTTCACTCTAGGGATAAAACCAAAAATAAGTCTTCAATAAATGTGTTTGTCATTTCATTTTATTGCTACCAACATGATTTTTTTAGTGATCGATGATAATGCAACTTTAACATTATATATTATATTTTATCTTATATTTTGTATTTAGATTTTCCAATCTTCATGTTGTCATTTATTTTAGAATCATTTTCAATAGGTAATAGGTTTAAAAGATGTAAATAATGTTGTAAATTTAGACTTTTTAGCGCAACTGAACACTATAAATTATGAAAATTATAAATTAAAATAGATTGTTTAATGATTTTATTTTACTAAATATTTTTCTGTGTTTATTTGTTGTTTTATTTCATATTTTTAAAATTTTATTGCTTTATTCTTTAATTGCAGAGAATTGCTATTTCCAATTTTTGTACCTTCTTTCTATCTTTTTTTTTGTTATTATTTAAAGGATCTAATACTTTTTAGTAGTGTATATGATATATACAAATTTGTTTACTATTTTGCTATGATGGAAAAAATGTTATGAAAATATTAATGTGACTGAAAATATATATCAAAACTATATTATTTATTTTGATGACATATGAAAATTTATTTGTAAATAAGTTGTATGTTGCTATCTGTATATATCATGTATTCACTCGTTAATGATTTGATATTTATTTATTATTTGGACGTCATTTCTATTGCTTTCTTGAACTAACTATTAGTGATGACTCATTTTTCAGAACTTCTTTTTTGAACGAAGGCATCATTTTCTTAAAACTTTCATTATGTTCTTCTTAATTAAACAAATCTTTTATTATATTTTTAGCTTCCATTTCTTTCTTCTTCCCTCAACACTGATTACATCATTTTGTCTCTTTAGCTAAAAAAAAAAATCTAGAATTCCACCGATTCTAGATCAGCGTGAGGTTCGATTGTGGTTCCAAAACCTAGAGTTCCTGAGATTCAGACGAAGTGATAACATGTAAGGCGAAGCCTCGGATCTGTAACCACCAGTCATCCATAACACGCAACGAATGATTCTGCAATTTGAAAGGTCTTCTTTGTGTCTACTAATCTAAAGATCCGAGTCTGAGATATGTGAAAAAGGACGATGATGAGCTTACGTTAACCCTGAAGTTGAGATTCAATCATTCTAAAAATTCCAACTATACATACAAAAGGAAAGTTCTTCCATGAGATTATTTAATAAAGGAAAGATGTAAAATGATTCTCACATTTCCTTCGGTTTCAAAACTTTCATAGCTTGACAGACTGTAGAGAAGGACCATGACTTGCCTTTTTGATCAGTTCTTTGTATTCCTAGAGAACAACATATTGATGGAGTGATATATTCTTGGTCTTGTTCCTTTTGATCTTATCTTCCACTGAATCTCCTCTTTAATGAATCTGACAAACATTAAAAAACAGGCAACGAAGTTGACTTTCGTTTTCGGTCTTAGTGGTTCGATCCGATAGCTATTAAACTTAAGCGGCATTCCTCTAAAATACATAAGATGAGACTTTGTTTAACTGAAGAAGATGATGTCCTGATGACATAAACTTAACACGTTTTACATAGTATTTTTTAGATTATCACGTCGGAACTATCAAATGATGCCTTAGAGAATTACCATAATATCACATCAATATCTCAGTCACAAATCTAAACACATCAAGGGGATCCTATGTTAATTCACATTTAGTTTGAGAGTTCATTTTAAGACTAAGAACGCAATAACTGAATCAGTATCCATATTACTGATTCAATACTCCTAAAACACGTACAGTAGGTAAAGGATACAGTGATCTAGAAAAATAATTTATGGTGGATCCAGAAAGAAGGAGATCAAAGAACGAACCAGAGTTAGCGTTGTACTAATAGTGATGATCATGATAGCAGGAAGTGATTGTATTTTGTTGTGTAGGCTGAGGCTGAGAAGTACCCTGACAGGCACCTTCGTAAGGCGCAGATTGGTAATACCTAATCAATTTGATCACCAGGAAAAAAAGAGATTTAGAGTCGTGCCAGAAGATCAAAAGGTTCATTCTACCGCAAGGAATCCAAACAAAATAAGAAGTCTTTTACAATATTACATACCTGGAGGAG